>NW_009914350.1:30211-32838 GCF_000696875.1 Nestor notabilis
ATGTCACAGTTCATTTTCTTTGTTAAATTAGGTCAGAAAATTGACTTTATTTTCTCAGGTAGATAATAATTCCATTATTAAAAAAAACAGAATCAACCAAACAGAAGGATAATTGCATTTTTTTTTTAAATCTCCTATGCTATATCAAAAAATAATGTGAGTTTTCCCAGTTGTAATGAGATTAAGAAGTATAGTCAATTTGCAGAAATTGAGAAACTTCTAGTATTTCTGAAATTATGAAATATTCTAGTAGAAAATATTTGGAATAATTTGCTCAGCTCTTCTGTACGTATTTGGAATTTAAGGCATTAAGGTTACTTACAGTTGCCATTTCTACTTTTCACTAGCATGCCATTAACAGTTTTAAGAAGCCCACAGGAATAGCTTTGTTGGGGCATGTAGTGGGGAAGAAAAGAGCACTGTCTCTTTATGACTTGCAGAGTGTTGGAATAACATCCCTTCCATCCTTTATGTAATCTTTATGTAACTTTTAGTCTCCTTTCTTTACCACTTTGCAGAAAGTTCTCTGGGCATCCCTAGAATGTGCCAGTTATAGGGCCAGTAATTTATGGAGGCATAGGAGTCCAGGGGCTTGATCAAGTACCCACTGAGGGACAGGGTAAGACACTCCTCCTGGCTTTGGTAGAAGCTCCATGGTAGAAGCTCGACTGGTTTGTGAATAGTCTAGTTCAAGTCCTTTGTGAATAGTTTAGTTCCAGCAATACTAGAAGTCACTGACAATCCCAGTGTCAGCATAAACTCTTTTAAACCAGTTTCACTATCTTCAGCCACAACAGCTACTGGAAGTAGTGGCTTGATGTATTGGGTTGCAGTTTGTAGATTATAACAGGTGCTTTATTTTGTGTCATGGTGGTAATTAGGTTATTCCTACATATCTCTTTATTGTATGATTTTACAGATTATGTCTCTGCAGACATTTATGCAATATTGTGAACAGGCCAACTCATACAGTAACTCTGAAGAGCAACATGGAATCATTATTCAATTAGTGTTTGATATTTCTATTGTTGAGGGATTCAAACTGCCACCTAGTACTTCTAGCCTTTTTAAAATGAGTACTTACCTAACTGCTTAACTGAAAAACATTTACCATTTCATTAAAAAACAAAATCTGTAGGCTAATGCAATTCTTAATGTGCTATATATATATGTCCACGTCTGTATATTAATACCAAATGTTCTGAGTGGTATTTACACAAATGCTTGTGGAAGAAAACATAACATTCCTTTTCCTCTGCAATTGCTCTTCCTAGGGAATACAGTTTCTGATAGAAAATGACCTCCTGCAGAACACTGCAGAAGACATTGCACAGTTCCTTTATAAAGGAGAAGGATTAAATAAAACGGTAATTGGAGATTACCTCGGTGAAAGGTAAAATAAAAATATTGAATCTTTTGTTCTTGAGTTTACAAAGCATACTTACAGGTTTTGGTAGTGACCTTCCCCTTCACAGGCTGCATGAGAGTGCTGTTCTGCTACTCTGCGATCTATAAAAGCTACTGGGGGAAGTAAAACTACTACAGTATTCTGACAGGGTTTTTTCTGTTAGGTTGTTCTTTTTGACTGGGTACATTGTGGAATGATACCGAACTCATCATAACTTACTATTTTGAGAAAATACCCTTAAATTTAGCTATAGTGCAGAATTTAATACCAAAAGCTTTTGGAATGTCTGAGAGTTGTATTGCAACAGTTCTGGTAACTCTTGATGCTGTGCCCAGACAAGGTTTACAATCACTAATAATTGGATGGTAAAGAAATTACTAAACTGTGTAGTTCCTAGGACAATAGGTATATGCAGGTTTTAGTGTAGTCATCTTCTGTGCACACAGACTTCCCATTAGTAAGGAGGCATCTCAGATGGCAGCCACACCATCTCCTTATCAGTCCTAGTACAATAAACATGCAACATGCATATTTAGGCACACTATTGCAAAACACAATCAAAATGCAAATTACTCCCATTGCTGTGCAACCCAGGAATTGATTTCGAAAAAGGCAGCAGAAAGAGACAGAAGTGAAGAGTGGGTTGCAGTATGTGTATCTACATGCTTGCACATGTTCCAGTTCAGATACCAGTTACGGAGGTTTAAAAGTTGACTCATTTGGGATATAGTCCTGTAGTGATATGTTCTGGCAGATCCCTTTTGAGGCACCCATAATCTGATAACAGCATCAACAGCTTAGCTTGTGCTCAGCAATTTCCTCCTGACTTTAATAGTGTCAATGAAAGTTTTTACTGTAATATATAGGTTTTGAAAATAGATCTTGGCTATGAAGTTTCTGTATAGTACGTGTAGAGATTTCAACAATTTTTATACAACAGCATTATGTTGTTTCTTTTGAATATTTGGACTATCAGTATTACAAAATCACTTGTATGTTAATGTCCATAATTGCAAAACTGTAACAAAGGAGTCTGTTCTTTTTTTGAGAGCTGTATTCTATGTTGGTATTGTCTTCTGAAATACTTTCAACTCTTATAGCCTTATTCCCAGAACCCCTGTACCAAGCAGAAAAGTTTTACCGATATGTCCAAGCCCACTGGAGTGATCAGTGATATTTTTGTGACTATTCATAGAATCATAGATTCATAGAATAGTTA
>NW_009914351.1:0-15069 GCF_000696875.1 Nestor notabilis
CTCATGAAGTTTAACCAAGACAAGTGCAAGTTTCTACACCTGGGTAGGCACAACCCCAGGCACAGCTACAGGCTGGGCGGAGAAGTGATTCAGAGCAGCCCAGGGGAGAAAGACTTGGGAAGTATTGGTCAATAAGAAGCTTGACATGAGCTGGCTTCAGTGTGCCCCAGCAGCCACAAAGCCAACCGTATCCTGGGCTGTATCAAAAGAAGCATGACCAGCAGGTCAAAGGAGGTGATCCTGCCCCTCTACTCTGCTCTTGTGAGGCCTCACTTGGAGTATTGTGTCCAGTTCTGGTGTCCTCAACATAAAAAGGACATGGAGCTGCTGAAGCAAGTCCAGAGGAGGACCACGAGGATGATAAGAGGGCTGGAGCACCTCTTGTATGAAGACAGTCCAAAAAAGTTGGGGTTGTTCAGCCTGGAGAAGAGAAGGCTGCATGGAGACCTCATAGTAGCCTTCCAATATCTGAAGGGGGCCTGTAAGGATGTTGGGGAGGGACTCTTCATTAGGGACTCTAGTGGTAGGACAAGGGGTAATGGCTTCAGACTTAAACAGGGGAAGTTTAGATTAGATATAAGGAAGAAGTTCTTCACAGTGAGGTTGGTGAGGCACTGGAATAGGTTGCCCAAAGAAGTTGTGAATGCTCCAACCCTGGAGGTGTTCAAGGCCAGGTTGGACAGCGCTTTGGGTAACATAGTTTAATGTGAGGTGTCCTTGTTCATGGCAGGGGGGTTGGAACTAGATGATCTTAAGGTCCTTTCCAACCCAAACCATTCTATGATTCTCTTGGTGGAGTAGTACACTTGGGTGCGCTTCTTCAGTCTTTAAGAAGGGGAAGTGGTAGGAACTGATTTTCTCATTTGAATTTCTGCTCAAAAGGAAGAAGCAAATCTATTCTTCTGAATTCACATCATGTATGCAGGCAAGCCACTGTATCCTCTTTGTCTGGATTAATTTACCTGCTCCTAGCTTCACTCTCCAATTCCCTCTCCGCCTGAGCTGCTCTATGGTATTCCTCATCATGCCACAGAAGCCACGTTCCTATCTCCAATCTTGTCCAAACCCTTTCATAGCACTGCTGGACACATGATCACAAATACAAGAAGCTGTGCTTGGTGCTGGATGCCTCATCCCTCATTTAGCCAGCAAGATTTATTGGCAGCATGTTTGCATACTACCCACCCCTGAGCAAAACAGCTTGGCACACTCCTTCCAAATAAGCCATTAGAACTTATGTGAAAATTATTTCAGTTTGTCAGCAACTTATTTTTTCCTTGTTCCAACAGTATATATGGAGACCAATTATTTCTAGAAAGCCTTTTCATATTCCATGGAGAATTAAATAGTCAACACTGGATTCCCTTAGTTTAAATTGCTTCCTCTGACAAGGTAAATCCTGTGCTCAGCCTCCCTCCATCTCTTGTTCATTTTGCTGGCTTTAGCAAACTGTTTCTCCCTAATTGACCAATTATGACTACTGTAAGTAAATCAATCATCCATCTAGAGGTGGATGCCTGCATTTATTTATCTGGATCAGGAATGCTGTAGATAACGGGTCATTAAAAATTACACTTTCCAAGCCACAGATATCATGAGCCTGACTGGCAAAGAATGAGCTTTTAGATAAGAAAGAAGGCTTAGGAGGGTCAATTAGGTTATAACTGGCTTGGATCCCAGCCCTCTCATATACTGGCTTTATTAAAACCCTATAGCTGGAGACAGTATCTTATCTTCATTTCAGCACAATTGTTTTTAAAATGGGGCTGCACAATTTGGGGATTGCCAACACATGATATCCACTACCAAGAAATCTGAGATTGTCAAAAACCCTTGAGCCCATCAGATTATAAAGCTAAAGGTCACTGTGGAGAGAAGATAGAGAGGACAAAAGCATTCTTCTTCTGCCAAGCTAAGCTCAAGCCTCTGCATAGCGTGATTGACTTCTGAAATAAAACACTGCAGGTCTGAAAGGAGTCAGCCAGGCCCAAGTTACATGAGCCCTACAGCTAAGCCATTCCTTTTGGTACTCAGATGGGGTTTTCCTAGCCTGGAAATGTCTTCGCAGCCCCAGCAGTTTCCCAAAGCAACCCCCTGTTATGAGCATTTGCTCTTGGGAAGGAGAGAGAAACCCCTCTTAAGTCTTTCTCAGACCAATTTTATCAGCTCTCTCTCTAGACATCTGTTTTCAAGCTAGTGAAAGTGAAAAATGTGGCTGTAATGAAACTGGCCAGCAAGCCCAAAGCCAAGAAGCTGCTCATACAGTACCTTGTTTCTCCGTGCAGACCTACAGCACTTTCTTTGACAAGATCTCCAGGAGCAAGGTTCCTACTTATTTTCTTACTGCCCGTCATCTGCATCTGGTTTTGCTGAAGGTTAACTTCTCCCTCCCTCCCCCCACCCAGGACTGAATCAAGCATCCTTGCTCTGTGGGATCTGGCAAGAGCATTGCTGTTGATTCCTTCTGCAAGTTGTTTTGCAGATGTCAAGGTCAACCCTTAGGTATTTCAGGTAACAGGGAAGCCAGATTGCTTGAAGGGAGACATCCAGAATAAGATCAGAATGAGTGCACAGCACCTGGTGATCAGCAGCAGCATTTTCTTTTATTGTTGCTCTCACACCTCATTTTTGTATGACAGAATTTGTATGACAGACATGGGAACTGGGAGCTCTTGAATCTCAGCCTCTTTTCTGCTCCTCACTTGCCATTTGGCTTGGAGCAAGATATTCGTAACTTTGTACATCGACTTTTGAAAGTATCATGAGAGCTCATCAGACACATGTTCATAAATAATGGCTTCTACATGCAGTGTTATGTGGTTTACAGTCAGCATAATGCCGAGCTTTGAGAGTAACAGCAACACAGCTCTTTTGATACATCCAAGGAGTCCTAAGGGCCACTACACTGATGGCTTTTGAGATGGCTGATGATCAAGATGCCTTCCAAATAAATCCTCCTCTTTGAAATAAGCTCCAGGACAGATTTGGAGGGCTGCCCATGTTGCTTTTACTCACAAGCTTCCCTCACCTGCCCTGTTTCTTACAGGCTTTTTTAATATTGAAGAAAGGAAGGCAAAATAATTGAAAAAAATTATCAGCTTTTTGTCCCTATAAAGTGCAAAAATTTGTTGAAATCTTGTCCCCATTTAATTCGCTGTGAATACACATGCATGCCTTGGAAATCAGAGCAGCGAAGAAAAAAAATCCCTCCTTTACAGGGCAAGCAGCACATTTTGATAAAGCATGCATTCATTGAATAAATTTTCTGTAATAAATGTCTGCCTTTTACCATATATTTTATAATCTGCCAGCTACATTTTACATGTATGTGCAATAGCCACATAGTTAAAAAGAGAGAAAATGCATACATTTTTTACTCACATTTAGCCTGAAGTGGCTTCGTAATTTATTACTTCAGTTCATTGCTGCTGTGATTGAGAGCTGGAGAAAGGGAAGCCTCCAAGCAGGGATCATGGGAATATAAAGGGAATTGGCACTCAGAAGGAGCTAAGAAAGTCTTGAGCTTGTGGCCTCATTTTGACTCCTATCAATGCCAAGTGTAAAATAATAGTCTGATTCAGAGCTAAATGCCATCTAGATTTCCCACCGAGTCCATTAATTCTCTTCTTTTATTGTGGCAGAAAGTATTAAATACCTCATGCTAGAATCAGGGTTTCCTGCAGGATCTGTATTCCAATTACACAGTATCCCTTCCAGATTCAAGACACTGTATTGATTTGTTTGGGGGTAGGGAGGATTCTTTTTTTTTTCCCCTTTTCAAGTTAAAAGAGCAATTTATTGCTTGCTTTACCCTGTAGTTCAAATTGCAGATGTTTTCATCAAGCTGCTTCCTATCAGAGCTGGTGCATTAGTGAGAAGAGTGGCTGCTTGCAAAGGAATATGTAAATAGTGGACTTGTTTTGTCCAGTCAGGTCACCTCTCTGCAATCTTTGAGGATTATCATCAACGATGGATTCTGAAGTGACACCTGCCAGAGATAGTCTAGCTAATTATTTGCAAGCTTTCCTGTTTCTGCTGAAGTTTTGGCAACCAGCCTGCCTGTAAAGAATGACTCCGAGCTGTGTTTCTGCAATAAAATGCTTCTAGGAATGACACAAACTGCTTTTTCTAGCCAATGCAAAAGGCATTTGCCTCCCTATCACCACAAAAACAATATTAAGCAGCTGCCAAGCACTGCTTTCTCAAGGCACTTCTGTCACTGATCAGCAGAATTTAATAACGTCCAGATTTAATCCCATGGACTGGAGCTGAGTCCCCAGCAGAGACACAGGGTGTATGGAGAGGGTGTTTTGAAATTCAAGTTCTCTCACAGGCAAGGGAGCAGCTGGAGATATTCTGGGTTGAAACATTTAGCCAGGGCCAAATAAGCAGATTTGAAAGGATGGTGGCAAATTATGCTTTAAGGTTTATTTTTCACTCAGTGCTGGAATCACTCTTATAAAAAGCCCAGGAAAGAGTTCCCCCAGCAATACTTATTTTTTCATTTGGCAAATATAGGGTCTTGGATGTGCATTTGAGAAATGCAATGAGAAGGACTAATTTAACTGGAAGGATAAGCAGTCTTGCCGATATCCAAAAAGTCAAGCAAAAGCACCTTTGAGGCGCGCATCACTAGTTCCTGTCAGAGTGGGGCAGGGGACATTGGTCTGGGACATCAATGAACTTCCCAGCAAATGGGCTCTTACCATTGCATCAGGTTGTGTAAAAGATCAGCTTCACTGTCCAAGGCTTCATATTCCCTATTGGGAAGGGAGGATCCTCTTTAGATGGTCCCATTTTCCCAGGCTCCTAAGGTGCATGCTTCCAGTGATGGTAAGAATCCTCCATGTCTCTTGTGTTCCACATCATTCTTCTCTGCCCACCATAAAAAAGGGTCATACTGTCATCACAGGAATTCAAAACAACAACCAACCATTAACCATTCTCCATAAAATTGTTTTTTGGCTTGTAATGGAGGATGCTTGCTAAACTGGAAAGATGCATGTGCTTATGTTGAAGTATTAATAGCTACATATATATATGTATATATATAAACCCAAAAGTTGATCCTATAGGACACATTTTCCCTGTTACTATTTTATTGTTTTTCCATGTCATTTTGGGAGGAAGATTAAGTTAAAATTATAAAATCTGCATAGAAAATGGTAGTGAACAAGTCCCAGACGTCAAATTGAACAGCTGGGTATAGGAAAACATTAAATGCTTAGAGTTAAGGACAGGCAACTTAAAACCACAAACAAGTAAACCCTATTGTGGCCATGCTGCTGGATCTTGGGAAATTCAGGTGCTGAATAAAAATAGAAGAGAGGGCTAAGAAAATTTACTCCCAGTAGAAATCAAACATATGGCCAGGTGAGAATACAGCCAGGTTCAGGCATGTTTACCAGGAGACAATACACACAGTTTTAGGGCACTTCACAGCAGCCTGCAAACAGTGCAGCCCCCCTCATGAAACAAAGTGATCTACTGTAAATGGTACTGTCATGACACACTAAATAAAAAACCTCAAATGACAAAACCCATCAGAGATAGTGGCAATGACCGTGGTGAGCTGCGGTAACCTGCAACACTTCTGGGTCATGCATCTTTCACAAGACAAGGCTTCACTAAAAAAGTCACCAGGTGATGGGCCAGTCCAGGGAAATCCCACAGTAATGATCCATAGGATTGTACTAGGAACACCAATCAACAAGCCAACAGAAAGAAGGAGGGAGCATGCAACCAATTCTATGCTGGACCTTTCCAGCACCACCTGTGTCAGCAAGGCAGGGCTTAGCCCTCAGAATCATGGCTTGGTTACAGATTAAGGCAGCCAGCATGTTTTAGCAGCATTTAACTGTATCAAATTACAATAATAACTCCTGCCTCCACCCCAAGGTTTCCACTACTTATCTTAGAGAAAAAAACACCACCTCTTCACAATCCTTAGCTCAAAGTGGATGCCTCCCTCTTCTGCATGCACACCTGCAGTGCAGTCACATCCAGTCCCCCTTACTTGTACCTCCTGTCTGCCTTCAGTACCCTCTAAAAAGGGTGAGGGCTTCACTGAAGGTGCTTGGACATCTTCATCCCTTCCTGTGCTTTTCTTTCTGTAATAAGCAATAAGGATACATCAGGAAGGAAAACCATGGGTTTCTGAAAACTTCCAAGCTTTTCTTCACCAAGCCCTTCACGCCACAGGATCCTCTCTCTGGACTTCATTTTGTAGTCAGGCTGTCTGTGCTCTTCTTACTGCTTCCAAAGTTTTGTTGCTTTCTTCTCACTCTCCATCTGTTTGCAAATAATGAAGCTCTGCCGAATACTAACCACTCCTCAGCATTTGCTGTCAGAACCCAGCTGACCCTCTTCACCCAAATAACTTATTATTTCTCCAGCCTTTCAGGTGACCTTGTTTGAGGTCATAGTCTTGTTCTTACAGACACCTAATTGCAAAATACAGCCGATCTTCTCCTACCTAAATAAGGGTTCAGTGGGACTTCACCTCACGTGCAGCACACTGTGAAGATAACACTGGAGAAACGTCTCTTCTCCCTTAGATGAATATATGAATAAAGTTCAGAGTGACGCTATTTCGAAGTTTATTTTAATAGCAAAACAGTTTGCAAAACTGACATTCTCAACCAAGAAATGCTTGCTCCCTTCCACTCCTTCCTCTGTAATAAATGCCTTGCCGGAAGCAACCCTAAGCCTCTAGTCTTAGGTACAGTACAGTGTTTTGTACCCTTCTTTCCCACAACTGAAGCTCCTTGGCCAGACTGAACTTCCCAGAGCAGAACCAAATGTCCTTTTTGGCTTGGAAACAGTCATCCTGGGGAAAGTAGACCAGCCCACAGGCTATATTTATAGGAAGGAGATGTGGCAATGGAGAAGAAAGACACAAACATTCCAAGGTACCACCTGGGAAGGATGAATTTTAACCTGGGGAAAAAAAATAAAAAAATCTCAGATTGCTTCCAAATAAACACACTTCTGGTATTTTTTCCTTGTTTTCAGAATTTTAAGGCCTATCATTATTACCTCTTCCCTTGCTGGCAGCAGTCTGGTAAAGCTATACCAGAACCTCCACATCCCTTGCACTTACACAAGAGATGTTGAGAGATAGCTGATCTTTTGCAACCATTTTTGTTTTTCGTATGAGCTTGTGTTCTAACAGCATATAACGGTCTCTGAAAATTTCCCCCCAAAGAAATAAATTCAGCTTTTTTAGTTATTTCAGCAGTAGGTGGCACTGCTGGGACTGAAACCTGAAAGGCAAAACCAAGATGCAAATCTTGCTCTCAGAAAGGACTGTCGGGATTGTAATTGTTATAAAATATACCAAACGTGCAGGTTACCCTGATAACCATGTATTGATTAAAAATTGTTTCCATAATTACACTTTTAGTGCATGGAGTTTCTAAAAGCTTTGCACATGCTCTGTCGTGGAAGGTGAGGTTGCATGACTGCAAGTAAATGGGCAAGCTGCTAGCAATTAAATTTCATTTTGTATATTATTTATCACAACATATACCTTATAATTAAGCTTTTTTGAAGTTTTTAGCTGGATTACTAGGTAATGAAGGAGCTTTCTATTGTGGGAAGCATTTGATTTATGGTCTGAAAATATCCTTGCTCTTACATAACAGGATTACACTAAGTTCTTTTCTAGGCCTAATCTCTATTAGATATTGTTATAAAATGCTGTTACACATTCTTTAAGGCATGAACATGTGTAGTGCTCAGATGGACTGAAGCTGTTAATTGAATATGCTGTATTTCTTTGAGGAAAGCTGTGGGAAAGCAGGGTTCCTGTGATCAACACCAGCAGAAAGTGAGGTGGCTTCTCATTATAAAGGTGGGCTCATCCCCAATATTACAGGAGCCCTGCATTTAATTTCATATACAAGTGATTCATCATTGCCTGGTTTTTAAAGTGACCCTTTCTAGCAGCTTAGGTCCGAAGCTGCAAGGTCCTTTTTCATTGCTGTTGGTAATTTTAGGGTGATCTCAGTGGTACTGGTGTACTTGCTGTTGTGCTAACAGACCAGACTCCACATCCTACAAGAGCATTTCCTGCTTTGCTACGTCAGCACTTCAACCTGGGCTTGAAATTAGAGCATGAAATGTACATCAGGGAGGTGGGCTCTCTGCTGGAAGGGCAAGAGCTAGATTTTGAGTTTAGTGGAGATACAAAGACTGTCATGGTGGAGGGAGGCTCCGTGCAAGAGCAGCTCCTCTGGCACAAGCAAATGCTTGTGGTGTGTGGTGGGTTCACCTCAAAAACCCAAAGCAGTGTCATTGGCTCCTGCACCTTCTATTTGCATATACAAGACGGCAGCTTTTCAGGGTAAGATTTCAAACCACAACTGGCCAAACCTGTGAAGTCCCAGGGATGAACTCATACATGCTTGCAGCTGAAGAAACTTGGAAACTGCAGCTGCCTTCAAGGAAAATACTCTAGCATTTGTCACTTCAACAACGCTCTTCTGTTCTTTTGATTTGTGTGGGATTTTGGGCTTTGGCGCAATCAACCAATACCTCTGGTTGCACATAAAAACCTCAAGCTCATGGAGATAAGCATG
This sequence comes from Nestor notabilis, assembly GCF_000696875.1. Lineage (NCBI taxonomy): Eukaryota > Metazoa > Chordata > Aves > Psittaciformes > Psittacidae > Nestor > Nestor notabilis. Next base: position 8,583 of record NW_009914351.1, read on the forward strand.
CTTGCTTTGCAAAACAGTACACCAAAGCAGAAGAAAGTACAATTGTATTTCTTGGGTGACATGGTCTAGTGTGAGGCGCCTCTGCCCATCGTCAGCACGGTTGAAACTAGATGATCTTAAGGTCCTTTCCTACCCTAATTATTCTATGATTCTTTGGGGCACAGTTGTCTATAAGTATCTATGCTAGTTCTTGGTAAGCAAGCATTTGCTTGGAAGAGATGGGGAAAAGATTAAAAAGCTGAGAGAAAGAAAATGAAAAAATACTGCGGAACACTTCTTCCACAGCACATCTCCGCCTGCATTTGCAGCTGCAACGTGTGAAAACAAGAAGCACCATGTTATGGGTATTAATCCTGCACTGATCAGGGTTTTAGCCAGATATACCATATGCACTCACAAGCACAAGGCTGAGCAGCTTGATCAATTTTGGGATTGCTCATGTCATGTCTGTACCAATATTATGTCATTGCTTCTGGTGCTTGTCCTGTTTCTAAGGCATGCCAGGCTGCTCAAGAAGGCTCAACACTTTGTAACAGCTAGGACATCCAAGATGTCATTCCTATGTTATGAATATTACTCTTATTTGACTTTAAATTAAAAAAAAAAAACCCAAAACATCCCCCCCCAAAAAAAAAAAACCAAACACAAAAAAACCCCAAACAAATAATAAACCAAATCAACACATAATTTTGGACACACCCAAGTAACTTATGTCACCATGCCAGCACATGAGTAAAAAACAACAAAAAAGTCCAACAGAAGTTATCTTTGAAAATAACTTATCATTCCCTCTTCAGTCTTTTAGTCTCACGTTGTTTTGGTTGAAAAGCAACAATAGAAAGTCAGAGGTGGGAGGAAAGACATTTTTGTGACAGGATAGTGGAATATGTAACGGCTTGGGGAAAAACACTTCTTGCCAGTGTCATCGGTATTCAATAACTCAGTGGGTTTTTCCTTTTTTATGTACACATACATGTACAAACATGCACGTAGCACCAGGACAATGTTTTTTCTGTGTTTATAGCACATTTCTTACTTTGCCTTTGTCATCCTTGTGGTTTTTAAATAAAAATCATTATCCTGGCTTTTCAGTCAAGAAGCAGATCATGCCAGGAATGTAAAGATGATGGGACCTCTTTTCCTGTGATCTCAAAATCAAAAGTTAAGTGTTCTGCCCTTGAATTTTGTTGTGTTGTAAGAAAATAAAGAGCGTAGTGTTACTGCTTTCTTCAGGTTTTGGATTTCCTCTGCTTCCAAAGGAATGAAGGGACTGAAGCATTAGAGGCAGTTGAGTATTGCAGAATGGTATTATTGTTGTTCTCAAACAACTTCTAAAATATTTTAAAAGAAGATTTTAATGTGATTTACTTGCTTCCATCCATCTCCCACTCTCCTGTTCCTCTGGCTACCCTATAATTTCAGGGCATTACCTTAGGCAAGGCAGAGATAGCTTCACTAAATGTCGTTCGTTTTGTTCACAGGGGATAAACTAAATGGACACTCGAAGCTGCATACAGGGTTTCTGGGTGTGGAGATTCAATTGTTTCTTTTGCCCCCATTTATCAGACTGAAACCAAATCAGGTCACTTAACTGGCTGCCAAAACATGAACTTGTGAGTATGTGTATATATATATATATTATATTTGAATTAAATATATATATATTTTAATATTGGCACACAGTTTAAAGGTTAGCAGCATTTTAAATTTAAAAAATATGTATTTCATGGTGCTCTGGAGAGGAGAAAATGAGAGAAAAACCTTTTTTAATTTACAAAATTTTATCCTAGAGAACTCTGATTTTAGTGGGGTTATTCCTGTTTTCAGGAGGAGAGGGAAGTGGTAGGATGCCCAGGGTAGGTATCCCTGATGGGATTTTTCTTACTGTCCACAGCAGGTCCTCTCTATGGAGCAATGGGGAGGTGGGAGGGAACTATTGACTATATGGGGAAATAAATGTAGCTATTGACTGTGAATTTGATGGCAGATATCATGGTGATCTCATCTTCACTTCTAGATGATCCCCTTTATGCTACTTTATTCACAACTGGTTTTTTATGCACCTGCTCCTTCCCATCAGTAAGCGTAATTCAGGGTGACTTTAGCACAAAGTCTGCAGCGTGGTTCGGGAGTCTAGCAATGATGAGCCAGATGTTGCTGTAGGTATGAGACTAATGGTTATGAAATCTCTGAATCTACCAGCAGATTTGCACAGGAACACCAGGAAGAGTACTGCAATCTTGGCATGAATGCTGGGAAACAGACCAAGAGATATTCATGTTACTCACCACTACTCTATCCCCAGGACTCATCTTTTTACCCCCTTTATGTTAACTGTTCAGGAGGAGCCAAGACAAATGAAGATCTAATTCCTTAAAACAATTCTACAGTGATGTGCTCTGCAGTGGAAAAATGCTTCTTAATATTTTTTCAAATCCATACATGAACACTACCTAGCTCCAGTGTCATAATTAAGGTAAGGGCCATAGATCCATTACTGAAAAATCAAAACCGGGACTGGCACACTCAAAGGAGATGGCATACAGTGCCCAAACCCAGAGCTTCACATATGTTGGGCAGTAATGGTCAGAGTGCAGTCATCACACTGATGGAGAGGTAGGTACCAGCTGAACTACTCCATCTCAGCTTCGAAAAGCTTTCTGAGGTGCCCTTATCTCCTCTTTGACTGAAAGGATGTCACAACATCTTTAATATATCTACATAAATATATGGATAATAAATTTAGGAATAAGCAACAATTCAAGGAGAAGATCTAAGCAAAGAAGGTAGTTGGCTTTTGCTGTCCACAGCTAATGATCTTCTCCCATAGATTCAGTTATAAAACCAGAGGGACCCCCCCACTGCCTTGACCCAATCCAGCTTTTACTGACTATCAGTGGGGATTTTTTCACGGACAGCAAACAAGAATACAGCTACATCAGTGCCATGAATTTTTACAAATCTTATTCACGCTAAACTCAAGCACAAGTCCTCCTCATCTTATTTTCACAGGCACTGATACTCAGTAGAGGCTGAAGGTCAGGGTCAGTTGTTTTTGTGTTTTGTTTTGTTTTTTGCACTGCGCTGCTATTAAAGAACTTAACCATTATACTAACAGAAGACTGAAGATCCGATTTTACTTAAGACGAATAGTAAAGCTTTGAGCCTTTGGTTTATCAACTTGTCTCATTTCCACATGTCCCCACATCTGTAACAATGCAAGGGATGATACACCTTTCCTGCATCCATCACCTGCTGGCTCTTATGGCTCTTGCCCAACCTAGCTAATGATCCTGGCACCCAGCCTCCCCTTCGCTACAGTAGCCTCTTTTGTCACTTGTCAACTAATTAGACCTTGCAGGAACATTACCAGCATGGGCAGACAACAAGGCCTAAACCAATTATAGTTTTTATTTTTTTAAAAAAAGGTACCAGATGTTTACTGAGTCATATCCAAAGGGATTTTATGGCATTCTCAGCATGCTCTCAACAGAACGGCATCTGCAAGCCTCCAAATGGTGAGATTTCATTAATTCCTCAATAGGTTCACATTTCTAGCAGGAGCCTGGATTTTTCTTGCTTTCTTCCACACAGTGCAACAGATATAAACAGAAGAGGACTGCCATTCATGCCACATCACAGCATGTCTCAGTAGCTAGGACAAGCTTGGAGCAACATTAATCACAGGTGATTAAAAGAAAAAATAAAAAAGAGATACCTGCCTGTAATGTATTACCATTGAACAGCAGCCATACACCATGGCAGTGACCCCATGTGCCCTGACTTTTCCCAGCCCCACTGGTGTTCAGCAGCTTCTGTGCTTCGCGCGTCTGCAGCTCAGACCAACTGGTGTTGGCTGCCATGTCCCAGTCCAAATCATTTATGAAGTTAAATAGGTTGGCCCTGTTCAGAATATTCACACCTCTGTTTCAAGCCAAGGGAGACTGAGACCAGACTCCTTCACACAATACCTGCTACAACAGGACCTGGAAAGCCAACATTGCTCATAAATCACTCCAGTGGTGGAGAGGCCTTTAGCAAGGTAGCCCTTTAGTCTGCTCTGTATATCCAGTGGTCATGATTCTGCAATAAAGGCAGAAATACTGTTGACTTCCACAAAAGAAAAAAACAAAACAAAAAAAGACAAACACACAATCAAACAAATAGAAAAACAACCCAGAACAAAAACAAGTAGTAGGTTCAATACAAACTTGACAGCTATAACTAGCAGCATTATACTAAATAACACTCAACAGCGTGCTGAGGAAGCTTGATCTTCTTACTCCACAGGAAAGGAAGATAGGATGAGTTATGGTATTTTCCTGCTATTCCTCGTTGCCTCCCAACTTCCCTTTGATTTTACATATATATAGGTTTTGGTACTTCTCTCTAGACTTTTGTCCAAGAGAAGGAAGGAAAAAACGTAACAGAGGATAAACGCCTCCTGATGGAAGGATTGCCAGATAGCTCCCAGAGACAGAGATCTGTGTTTTCTAAGACTGTCAGGAGACATAAGAAGGAGTGGTAGCATCCTTAATGTGAAACATGTATGCAGAACAGGAATTCAGTGGTCCAGGAGGATATACTTAAGTGCACACACACCTTCCCAGTGGAGGGCCACTGACTAGTTAACTGAGATTTTTAATTAACTTATTACAAGCTCATAGTGATTAAAAAAGCTATTCAGTGGCTGGAAGAATTAAAGCTTACTTGCCCACATCTCTTTTTCCTGATGCAGACTTACAACTGGTGGGATACCTACGGTAGAGAGAAACATTTTCCTCTCCCTTGATAGTTCTCATAATCTCCTTCATTTGCCTCTGCCCCCCCTCCCAGGCTATCTCCACAAGGAGTCTATAGCAGTGTAGAAAGCCTAGAAACATAATATCTTTAGCCAGAATGCTACCATTGGCTGCAATAAAGAGTATTTTTTCCCCCAATACATCTGTAGACACACTCTGTGGCATTAAAGAGAGGGTTGTTACACATTTGATCCACAGGTTCTCCATAGAAATATATCTCCTAGCAGATCTTCCTTGAACAAGACAGATAAAATCTAATACATGGGCCACTTCCAGGCAGGCTGTGAGCAGACTAGGTGAATCACTGTTGTTTTAGAAGATGCTTCAGTGGTAAACATAGTTGGATGTGCCTGAAGGAGGGGCAGCATAGCAGCTGGGGCTTGGCTTGGTGCATTTTATGCTTTGTACATTGGACTAGGAGAAACATGATCCGATGTAGGCAGGTTCCAGGAGCTCATTGTACTACCCAATGTAAAAGATCTATATTGTGAAAAAGTTAAACTCTGCCCACCCTATGCCAGGGACCAAGCTCACATAGAGCTGCCTTGGCACATCAAGAGAAGCAATGAACCAGCTATGCTTGGCTTCCAGAACCAGGACCCTAGACAACCCTTGGCTCAGCAGATGGATATTTCAGGAGACTCAAGCACTATCAAGTTTTCTCCTGTAAATGTTTAGTTGCTGTTCAGGGCTAAGTTCCAGTACCCTATTTCATTTAGAAGTGAAAAACTATTGGAACACTGCGGGCTCATGGCCTTTCCTTCTGAAGAGGCTGTGATGGGAACAAGCCGGAAAGCATCTTCCGGAGCTTGTATTTCATTTGTGTGACAGCTTGCAAGGAAAGCAGAGGGCAAGAGACCAGCAGGTTAGCAGCAGCAGCAGCCTGTATTCACCAGGCAAGCTTTACAACAAGAAGTTAATAGTGGGGAAGCAGAGAACTGAAAATACTCTGAGAGGCAAATCCCTCTCAGCTCAACACTTCAGATGTCAGTTCTGACATCTGGTTTTTTTTTTTTCCTCATCATTGGTCTAATTGGGAAGTTACATTGTGTCCTCAGCGGATTCCAGGTCCCATTATCTAGGTTTCAGTGTGGTGAGGAACACCCCAGTGCAATCAAATTCACACCGTCACATGCAAATATGTATCTGTGAGGTAAGCCTGAGGACCATCTATCCTCTTCCTCCTGCATACCACAATGCCAGAGGGGTGGAAGCATTTGAGCTGATCTGGTTTCAGACACTTAAGAGCGCAGGTGTCCAAGGATCTACAGTAAGTGGAGATAAAGGGCACTTTCAAGGGTGATTGAGCCCAGCTGGTTTCAAACCCATCTCAAGACAGCATTGCTAACCCTCAGGAGGGGCATGTCTTACCACTGGGTAACAGAGTGGGGGCATGGTAGTCCCCATCCCCCACCTTACATGCTTCCAAGTTCAGTAAGATCTGCGGGATGCTGTGACTCTCATAAGGACTTGCCACTTCATCCACCTGCCAAAGCAAGCAAGCAAAGTCCTGCTTCCCAGGGCAAATCAAGGAAAAACGAAAGTAAAATTGACAGCAATAGTAATTTTGATGGAATGGTGTATTACTAGCAGTGTAATTGCATCCACTGACTTTATTAGAATGTATACACAGCGTGCAATAATGTAATTAGATTTCACAACATGTAATAATGATTTTTACACCA
>NW_009914351.1:15100-31057 GCF_000696875.1 Nestor notabilis
CATTAAGGAAGGGAATTGGTTCCCATTACAGACCTGGCAAAAACCTTGGGCCAATACTTCATACCTGACAGTGCATCTGCTGGGCTTCAGGCCTGGGCTATAATCCAGTAAGAGCTGGAGAGTAGACTAGGGCAGCGATTTTATTCCTTGGGCCTCTAGAGATGTCCCTATGCTGCCTTCTGCCCCATGCTTTCCTATGTGGACAGCACCACCAGATCCCAAGGGAACCCAGTGCACAGCTCCTCCCTGCACCTAAGCAGCCCAAAATGCACATAGGAGAAGAAAACTCTTTTTTTAAGCAGGGAACATCTCTATCTCCCTTGGAGGGAACCATTTAGGAGCTAGGATGTACCCACAACACATGAACTTTCACAGGTGAAAAATAAGTGAGCAGCACAGCATAAGATCAGAGAGGGAAGATGAGCAACCATGAAGCCAGGGGCTAAACAGGGGTTTTACTGGCCCCTATTAAGGAGGCAAAACAGAGAGGCATCTTAAAAAACCTCTTTCACCACCCAAATATGCTCTCCCTAGAGGAACTGCACTCCCAATCCAGAGACATTCACTGTGCCCAAGTGCAGCCACTGACACGCTAGTCAGGTGACTCAGAGCCTGGCAATTTACCCCTTAGCATAGATGGGGACAAATATTTCCAGTGTCATGTCTCCTATTTTAGCCTTTGATGACCTCATCAAAACACACATGGAATACACCGGAAAAGGGCACAGCATCATCCAGCTCACATGTCCAGCAATGCAGCAGAGGGCTGCAGCAGCAACACAGCCCAACTGCCAGCTCTGGCACATCCAGCACAGGTTTAACCCTGCCTGGCTGATGGCACCACACAGCACTGCAACTTGCTCTTGAAAAGCTGATTGTGGCAACAAACATCTTATGGCTTCACAATAAATCATTATTTCACTTTCCCTCTGAGTGTGCTTGTTTTAAATGCCACTTGCTCTGTCTCCACTGTTAACGAGCACAAGTTGACCCATTTATTCTCTGTTGCACTTTCTGCAGAAAATCATGGCTTTACTGCAGAGGTACAGAATATTAGAGCCACAATTTCATTGGCAAGATTTTTTGCTGCGAACTCATTAGTATTTTCCCCAAACAGTTTTTCCTCCCTTGTCTTGGTAGAATAGAGAATTGATCTTTTGAATTCATCCCTGGCTGCAATCGAGGCCAGGTTGGATAGACCCTTGGGTGGCATGGTATAGTGTGAGGCATCCCTGCCCATGGCAGGGTGGGGTTGGAACTAGGTGATCTTAAGGTCCCTTCCAATCCTAACCATTCTATGGTTCTATTCTGTCTGCTATTCCCTTGGCTTGAGTGAAATATATATGAGATGATTCAAGAGTCTGAGCTCTCAGTACATGTTTCTAATACAAATTCTCTGCATGTCCAGGGACCTAAAACAGATATTCAATTTTAAATAAGAAATACTGGTGACATCATGCCTTTGATTTCTTTGCTGGATGCCTGTGCAGCCAGCACATGGTGAAGCTGTTCAGCCATAACAGCCTGATCACATTCAGGAAGTTGCTTAATATTCAGCGTAAGTGCAGAGCAGTACGCAGCCACTGGTCTTCCTGGGTGGTGCTTAGTAGGAGTGCACTCTGAAACTTTTAACCTTGGCAAATCCATACAATAACATGTAAGAAAGGGTAAAGGATCTTGAAAGAAAACCTAGGTTTTCTAAGACAGTTTTGTGCAGCTGCTGCATCCCCTGGGCAGCAAAGCTCTAAGCAGAGTGCATCAGCATGAGGGTCAGTGACCCTTAGTCCACATGTTACCTTGCACATGTTGATTTATACCCTGTCAACACACACACTGGAGAGGTTGAATTTAGATTCGTCATCAGCGACTTCAGCTTCCCAGGGCATTAGATGCCGGCAAGTGCATCCAAGCAGAAGGAAACATGTACACAACAGCTTCATTTTTGACTTTACAGCTTTAAAGAGAAAAAAAAGCATGCCTTCATTTTACTTTGAAACATGACTAAGTAAAAGCTTCTATGCATGGAGGAAAGCTTGAGAAAGAAATCAGATTCCCACAGCAACACCTTTAAGTCAAGACCATTTTGATGACATTACAGTGACAAATTATCAGCCTTTTCTACAATTTTATACCTTTCTACACAGCAGGTAATAATACCCAAAAAGATCTAGGAGAAATATTAGCATGGATAAACAGGGCATAAGACAGGAAATAAAATCTAATTGCTAAGATGTGAGGCAAACTGCAGTACTCACATGTCAGCAGAAACAGTCAGCACATGGAGCAACTTACCAAGGGGTCCAACAGGTTCTTCATCCTTCAAAAACTGTAGACAGCCTTAAAAACATCTTCCTAAAGGTTAATCTCCAGTTCAGTCAAGAGTCATAAATTTGTTGCAAGCTACAGCCTCATTGCTTTGGTCTCCATAGAGGAAACCATTCTCAGCATCCTCTGGGCCTGCTAAGGGGCATCTATCCCTTAATAACACGCAGACATGTTGCTGTTATTCCTCCAGTTCAGGACCACAGTTAACATCCAGGTGAACACAGAGCTCATGCTAGTCTTTGTACAACATATTTATGCTTTTTTTTAGCCCTTGTCAGCTGCATCTCCTAATTGCCCTAAATGACTAATGAACTGCAGGTTATGGAAGTCACAGTTAATAGACAGAAGCTAGATGAGAAGAAACAGTGTGAGCATCCCAAAGGCATGTTTAACCCAACAGCTATAGCCCTCCTCAGACGAGGTAAAAACCTCTCAGCTCCAGGGCTGTGGTTTGATGCACCACGATGGCATCAGGTCAGAAACAGCCCACAGCAAACTTGAGGATGGTGGGTTTTAACATCCATCCTAAAGCCTGAAAGCTGCAAAATCAGTGCTGCAAAATCAGTGCATATGTGAGCTTTCCCTTATATAAATAGCTCATAAAGCATCCCTGACTTTTCAGCTTGTACTGATGTTTTTGATTAATTTTATGTCATTGTGTATAAAAAACCAAAACCAAACCCACAAAACCCAGTTTAGGGCCCCTCACATTAGATTGCAATCATAGGCTGTTCAACAGAAGTGACTATCAATGTAGTTCTGTGCCCCAACAAAGGGTGAGTGCTAGGGCTAGGTGAAATGAGGTTGCTGAAGCTCACCTGCACTCACCATGTTTCCACGTCACTGACCAAGACAGCATCATGTGATCCCATGCCCCTACCTAAGAAGTTTCATATTAAAAACCCAAACAAACAACAAAATAACCCATACATCTCTTTACTTTGAGTGTGTGAATTTGCAATATGGGGGATGTGCTTGGCTTTAAATATCAACCAGCTGGAGTCAAGATGAATTCAAGGCAGAACAGTGGTGGCTTTTCTTGGTTTGTTCATTGGAGTCGAGAGGGGTTTGCTCTTACAAGCCATGCACTGGCCACAGAAAAAAAGCATCAGCAATGTTACCCACACGCTGTGAGCTAACTCTTTAACATCTCTAGAGCACTCGCTTCAGTACTCATAAGGCACATGTAATCCCCAGTACCCACCTCTTGTCAGTGCCCACTCTTGAAGCTATAGCCCAGGGTGCTGACACACGAATTTTATTCCCCTTTTAGCACTGCCAGCTGGTGATTTCCGGGGCATACCTAACACTAATATAATATTTTACCTAAAAAAAAATAAAATTTAAAAAAATCACAATGACACGAAGTGTAAGTATGGTTGAAGGCTCAGCAGGGATGTTTCTTTGGTTTCTCAGGGAGCTAGTGACTATTTCTGACCCTGTAACGAGAGCCTGTAGGGGCGTGGCTTTTTTGTCGTCGTCGTTTAAATGATATAATATTTTACTGAAGCTCATAGTACATCAGCTTACTGGTGTATTGCATCAGAGAGTCCATGGGTTAATCTCATGCTGGGTAATGAGGCATTGCTTTTAACTACATTTAAGACTTCACCTCTTCATTTCCGCGTGTATCGCCACTTGCTGTATTATCTACGGTGAAGTGCAGCACTCAATTCATCTTCTCTGGATGCTGCTCATTATTTTATATGCCTCTAACATGCCACTTCTTATGTGCCTCTGCACTAAAAATATTTCTAAATGGCTCCTAACAGGAAAGTCTCCTCTTTCATTTAATTAATCCTTTTAGTCTATCTATTCCCTGGTCCCCAGGAAAAGCAACCTTAAATTGGGAACCTGGGATTAGGCCTCCTTGGACTGTTATTCCCTTAAACCCGCATCATAGCCCAGCTACTTTTCCAGCTACAATGCATGGTGAACACATGCTTTCCTTGTACCTTTGACCAGGTTTTCCTCAATCTGTTGCAGGGTGTAAGGCCCAAGCAACCAAGTTACAGCTTCACTTATTTTATCTGGAACTGGGATTTTCTCATACAAGAAGGCAGCAGAACTCTCCATACTGGCATGTCCATGGGCCAAGACTTGCAGGTTGGCATCACTTAGTCCCTAGGCATTGGCTGGTGGAGTCCTCCTGCCCCTCGATCTAGCGCATAGCCACAGCTGGAAGGTAGTGGCACCCACTGCATCTTACGCTGTGGGGCTCCTGCCTTTGTGCTGGGCGGTGGCTTCTTGTTGCTTTGTTAAACTTGCAGCAATGTTTCTAAATATTAGGATACTTATGTTGATTTTGACACACTACCACCCAGATCTCCTGTATTCGGGTTGTATTATTTTTTATGTGAAATATTGCAGCAGCTAATTGCAATTACCAGAAAGCATATACAAGAGAGCTTGTTGATTGCCAGTAGACAAAGACACTTTGGAAATCTTGGATTTTGCTACAGATGACAGCCTATAAATTTTAAAATAGAAACCACGTTATCGTTTACAATTTCCGTTTGCTAACAAATTCTGCTAAACAAAATTGGTGGCTGATTAAGTAAACATTTATACATAAATAAAACAGTGAAGATCTCTTCAGTTATTGAGATGCAGCCAGTTCAGTCTCTTGTAAATAATACAGTGATGAATTCTGGCATTACAGTGCGTGATAAAGCTACCTAGGCTCAAAGTCTTAGGCAAACTAATCCATACGCATGAATCAATCAGTTCATTTTAGTCATACCGGTGTTATATAAATGTCACTAAAATCAATGCCTGAAAGACGTAACAGATTAATAAGTCTTACGCGGTACATCTAACTGGGATGCAAATCTACAGCGCCTAACTTCATGCTGAACACAGCTATACAAGTAGTTTGAATAAGTCATTTTAATAGAAAACTCAAGGGCAGGCCTGTAATGAGCAGATGTGGATGAGAAAAATCTGATGCGTTATTAATTTCAGACAATGCTGATTTCTTTTTCATAATGTACACTTTATTAATGCTCTCCGTGACAGCTTTTCATACCGGTTCATCACCAGGAGTACAGTAATTACATTGTATTAAGATTTTTTCCATGCCTGAGGAGTAAGGAAGTCCAGTTAAGATACGGAAAGCAAGTGAAACGTCAATCACTATTGACTCGGGGCTGGGTTAAATCTGGGAACTAATGGGAAACACAGCAACTGGGTGGGTTTTGTAACCCGGCACCTGCCAGACCTGCTCTTCTGTGACTATCTGATTCCCCCTCCTTACTGGCACACCTCCGCATGTAACCTGTTTGCTATCGATAGTGAGGCAGCGGACAGGATTCATCATTTTTATTAGGACTTGGTATCAGTCTGTCTCATCTTCACAACCATCACCATTAGTTATAAGGTGTCAGCCTCTCTGGCACTGGGGAGAGAGAGACATTGAAGGTTGTTGTAAATACCTCCAAGAATAATTCTTCTAGTCATAATGGGAAGGATTTAAGGTGCGGGATGATGGGATTGTTCGGGGAGAGAAACTAATAGTGACCCTCTAATGAAAAAACAAACAAACAACACAACCCAGGGGATTTCTGCTTTTCTGTGATCTAATGAAAACCAGGGAATTTCTGCTTTCCTGCAATTGCAGCCTCCCTTTTTATCCCATGCAGCTCCTCAGACCTCCCCAGCATCAGGCATCCTCAGGCTCAGGACTTGACTTAGCACTGCTGCTTGGGGCTCTAGAAACCGTAAGGATAGTCCCCTTGAGACTGTGAAAGATTGTGAGTTTTCAGACTTTCTGTTCATATTTTTCATTATTTTTCTCCCTAGAAAAAAAGGCTGACAGCTTGTACTGGGCAGAAACCTGAGTCTCCCCAAGATGATGGCCACCTTGCCTGGGGACACCATGTAAGCCTGAAGAAGTGGGCAAAGGAAGAGGTATCCACATGCGGCAGATGAAAGCACTGTGTCTCCTGAGCACCAGTTTGATAAATAAATAAATAAATGGTTTGCTAAATAAATAAATCGCTTGGCACTGGCAATTGTTAGGTGTTAATGGTAGCAGCAGCCCCACAAACTGGATGACAGAGGAGGTATTCAAGTATACAAGAGGAAAAGACCATCCCTGCACCTCACCTTGAACCACTGCAAGTGAATTACCACTCTGGATGCCCAAACCCCTTGGTGCTTTGAGGCAGCTTTCAATTTCCGTTAATCACTCAGTGGCCTTTCTTTGCAAAGGTATTATGCTAGATATGTGCAATAGTTGGATTGTGCTGTCTGGCTTTTTAATAAGATGGGGACACTTCCATTTTGGCCCTGCTTCCTTGAAAAGTGCCAGGCTGAAGAGAGACTTTTATGTCTAGAGAAAATTATTATGGGTTATTTTCAAAAATATCCTTTTTTTTTCTTAAGTCTTTTTTATACTCCCCCCACCCCAAAATTTCCCTCTGCTGCATGAATCCACATGGTCAGACTCAAGAGTAAATAAGGCATAAGTAAGCTTTGAGTTGTGAAGGATGAAGGGGAAACCCCAAAGCTCCTCTCCTGCTTTCACCAGGTACCAGGCTGCAGCTACCTGCATCCTGCAAACACTCATGCCCGAGCATAGCGCTGCTCTGCTGAGAGAGTTTGCAGATGCCCACTGTTGTTTCATGGTATGGGACAGTGGATGATGACTCAATGCGGAGCAGAGATTTATCAGCTTTTGCTCATCTAACACTGTCTTCCCAGCCTGGCCTGCCTTGCTCCCCAGAGAGATGCAGACACTACTCTGTACTCATGCTAATAAAGCTGGACCTGGTAGTGTTATTTATGACTTCTCAAATGTGTCTGGGCATATAAAACATACACACTCATATCCTCTCTTCTTCTCTCATGGACACAGGTACACAGACACAGGGACCTGTGCTGGCTGGCAGCCACCCAAGCAGGGCATGATCTTGCACACGCGTTTGCACATATGCCAAGAAGAACTGCATATACAGGCTGACATGACAGATATATTCCATTTACCTAGCCAAACAGTTGGCCCAACACCATTAACAAGTCTTCAGGGTTTCTTCTTTTCTTCTTCTTTCTTTTTCTTTTCTTTCCTTTTGTTTTTTGTTTGTTTTTTTTTTAATTAATGCTAAAATCCTGAGGGGACCCACACTGATGGGGTTTGCATCCCTCTGGTGATTTCTGCCCATCCCACTTCCCCCACAGTTGTGCCAAGTGGCCCATGTCCACTGTGGGCTGTAGCTGAGTATTTACACCAGTGGAGATCATGGGCCCAGCGAGTCTACCCTGTTTACAGGAATGACGGAGAAACATCTGCTGAATCCTCTTGTGGTTGTGTCTGTTGTCTTTCAGGTGCCTCCTGCACCAGCTGTGGTGGCACACCTTAGCTCCAAGACACCATGACAGCCTCCACTATGCAGATGCTATGGTTTCCCATATATCCATCCCAGCTGAGCTGATTGAGAAACGCTATCTTCAAGATACTAAGGCTCATTTTTCCAAAAAAATATCTCTATTTACACAAGACAATAAAATCTGAACAGTTTCAAAAAAATTTGCCAAGAAGAGCTGCTGCTGGATGTGTGCTCCAGTCCCTACTTAAAAGTGACAGCTTCGCTCGACAGTACTCTGCCGGCAAGTTCAGCTTCTTCTGGTGTAAGGAATATTTCTTTCTCCCTCTTTTCCTTCCCTCATTACCTCTCCACACAGACAGGTTTGTATTTACAACAGGGACCTGGATCCATCAGGGTTGCCTTTATACAGCCCAGATTGTGAACACGGAGAGGGGCTCAGGATGGGGGGTTGAGCATGCTCAGCCATATTTAAATGTTTTCAAGTTGCAAAGCCAATGTTTGGAGTAGACGAAACTGATTCCTTATTACAAAAGACATTTTTTGCCTGTTCTGCTCATCTTAACAAAAAAGTGAGCAACCAAGCAGTGAGAGCACTTCCCAGGGTGCTGCCATGCGTGGGGCAGTGGGAATCCAGCCGGACTGTCTTCTCCTCGGGGATGTGAGGGTTTGCTGAGGGTTTTGGTTGAGGCTAGTTTCTCCAGACTCTCTCATTACGCAATCCCAATGAGGGATGGGTAAACTGAAGAGCTGAGGAGGTGTACTGGCATGGGCTTGCAGGGGCAGGCTCGTCGCGTATCATCCCTAGATGACACTGTCTTCCATGGTGACTCGCCTGAAGACTGGCTCCTGCTTGGGTGTCCTTCCGCTTTCTGTGAAAAACAAAGGGAGAGCAAGTAAAGCCCCAAAGCAGGACCCTGCAGCAGCCACCAGCTATTTTTAAGATTATTTCCACCCTCAAAGCACAGGATGTCTGTTCTTGCCTTGAAAAGGAAGGCTTGCACAGAGCAGGTGAATGTATTTATGGGCCAACATATCACCAGGAACCTCCTCCCACCCTTTCTGCTGAAGCCAGTGGTACAGATTTGCCTGGCTGTGGCCCCACATCAGCCAGCTATTTGTTAAATAGTGCGAGGACTAGCAGCATCAGCCACTGCTGCCCACTGCTCTCAAGATGAAGGGCAATGCCAAGTGACTCTTTGCTTCTCTGGGTTTGGCCCAGCTCAAGCAAGGAGATGCCAGAGTCAAGCTGCAAACACCAGCTTGTACCAGCTTATTTGAGCAACTGCATTTTTTGTGATCCCCCCTCCCCCCTTAATAATAAATAGTTAGTATAAATGACTGCAGAGTAAACAGATTTGTTTTGCTATCACACATTATCTGAAGGGCACTTCACATTCTGAGTGCTCTGCTTTACAGCTGCCTCTATAATCATTGCAGCCCTGGGGAGGAAACGCCTCCTTTTACATGCGCAGGTCGAAAAGAGGCAGCCATGTGCAATCTGGGGTGAACACATACAGGCCTTTTTATAAATAATATTTCAGAGAGAGGTTAAGATAGGCTGGACACATTCAAAAAGAATTAAAAGCTGTCCTGGAGCGATTGCCTAAGCATATATAATTTCACCACATCTCCTACCCACCCAAAGGCCAGCAAATCTGTGTTGCTCTGCACATCAGCATTGAAAGGGCACCTCCCAGCTTGGCTATTTTGGCTGTTCTTTTTTTTTTCTGAAGGGGAGGGACTTTCATCCTTCCCTTGCTCCTCATTTCTTTTTCCTTTTTTTTTTCCCCAAGCAGTGGGATGAATTTTCTCCTTTCATTTCCGCTGCTGCTAGCTCGGCAGGCTGCTTTGCATTGCAGCACAAACTGCTAGCAGCTAAAAATGCCTGGGTACACAGTGTATCTAGGGGAAAAAAAAAATCAAAATCCCAGCTATTTAACATGAAGCACTCTTTCTGGCTGATAGGAACAGCAGCTTAAGCAATGAGACCTTTTGTCTTTATGTACGAATGGTTGCAACACAAGCAAGAAGGGGAGTGAGATAAAAGTGACCAAAGGGCAGAGCTGTGGCACTTGCACCAAAACCAGCTCATCTATTCATCAGGGAGGGAGCCTCTCAAAAAAAAAAAAGCTTGGTGGCAAATGTTCTTTCTTATTTTTTTAAGGTGAGGAAACAGGGGCTGGCCAAAGCAGATACCTGACAGGTGCAGCAAGGCTTCAGCCTGCATCAAATTGGCCTCCCTTTGCAGGCCAGTCCTGTACAACTCCATGCTTTTTTCTGGCTGCCTGTGGAAAGCACCCGAGAAACTGCTTTTGGCACATTTCAGACAAAAGATGAAGCCTTGCCAGAAATTAGGGGCTTTTTCCTTTTAACTTCCTCCTGCCTAAAATCCATTTTCCCACCCGTTTTTTGCTTTTGTGCGACCAAGTGCTAAGCAATGCCTGGGGTGAGGTGCTGCTGCTTCCCGGGTGGCATACCCAGAAATCCTCCACCCAGTTTGTTGAGCACTTGGTTTTTAACATTCATCCCCCAAAAACATTTATCAGTGGATGTTACCACAGGCTTTTACATGCTTCAAGGTGAAGCCTTTACTGCCCATGGGACACAAAGACTGCAGGGCTCATGCCTGCACTGAGCCATCCTGCCAGGGGGTCTTGAATTAAACTGCCTGAGATGCCTCAGAGAGAAGTGGGAGAAGACATGCTGAAAACAGTTTTATTATAGCTGTAATTTACCCATTGAGCATAGTGCTGCTGGAAACAACCTTTCCAAAGTTGTAACATAAGATGCAGTCGATTACAAGTGGCAGTTGGAGATATTGGGTCATCTGTACAAGTATTCCCATGCACACTAGCTGAGGTGGTTGTGAGCAACTATGTTTGTGCCTTTTAAGTTGTTATTTGGGGTTTTAAGCAAAACTGTCAAAATAACAAGCATTTGCTTCCAGCATGTAATAACTGCTCTGCATACCAATATTTTTGGGTTTATTTATTGAGGTTTTAGCTTGGGTTTTTACATGTGTACAGTGTATTTAAGGAGTAGAAAGATAAGAAAACATGTGGAGGGTGAAGAAATAAAAAGACAGCAAATAGTTAGATTTTTTTTGTTGGCATTTTGCTGGAGAAGGCTATCACCATCTGTCTGGTGCACCAAACACAAGCAACAGTAAGCACCTGTAAAAAGCTATTCAATGTGAAAAAGGAAGGTTTCCAAGCTATCCTGGCTAAGTCTCAGCATCAAACAGACCATCCCAGCTGATCTGGGATGACATATGATCTAGTATATGATCCATGCATACCTAGGACTTCCCAAAGCCCCTGGAAGAGCAAAACTGGCCCTTAACCAGCTGCCTGCATTGAACAAAATGACTCTTGGTGCAGAGCAGGAGATACTGCTGCCCTCCCAGAGGTGCTCCTTCAAGTACTCTCCCCTGGCCACACTGCTAACATCCCTGCTGAGGACAGCTATGCTGCCTTCCCTGGGAGTATTAACCACCAATATCATCTGGTTTCAGCTTTACGCTGCAGGATGTTCTCCATGCCTTTACTGGAGAGCCTGCAACAACATGACATTTATATAATGTTCATGAGCACAGACTATTTAAACCCTAAAATATTCATTAAATAAAATTTGCATAGAGTCTAGCTGAATGCAGCAGGTAGCTAAAAATAAAATACTTTTCCTTCTAAACATATGAAGGAAATCAGGGTGTGACAGATGACCAAGCCGGTGCTCTTAAGACTTTCCTGAGATAGCTTTCTAATAAGATGAGCTGTATTTTTATCCCTGCTGTCTTGCCAAGTCTATGGGGCATTACATTCTTTATAAACTAGTGAGGTCAGGAGCGTATGGGTATGTGCGAGAGAGAGTCCCAATGACTAGAGAAGAAGGAAGGGGGATACAAGCACTAGGGACACACACAGAGATACATAAGAACTCCCCCAAGATCAGCGCCTCTCACTACCACCACTGTTTCCCCCAGCCCTCTGAAGCATCTCACTGCTCATTACCTGGGGTCAGGGAGAAAGGAAAAAGATTGGTTAACAACTGCAGATTTCAGGGAATTAAATGCAATCAACAGTCAGAAAGAAGCAGCACCATGATTAGTAAAATTGCCTACACAGTGCCTCTAAAGCTGTGATGAATACCCCCCATCCCCAGCTACCCTCCAGCCTACATGGTCTTTCTTGGCAAGTCCTTCCCCTTGGGGTTCTCCTTCACATGTTTCGGGGAAAACTTTACAGTCTCTTGTGGCTCTTGCTGCATTCAGCTCTGGGGCCTCCAACATAAGAATGGCATGGACTGGCTGGAGGGAGTCCAGAGAAGGGCCATGAAGATGATCAGAGGGCTGGAGCACCTCTCCTATGAAGACAGGCTGAGAGAGTTGGGGTTGTTCAGCCTGGAGAAGAGAAGGCTCGGGGGATACCTTAGAGCAGCCTTCCAAAACCTAAAGGGGGTCTACAAGAAATCTGGAGAGGGACTTTTTACACGAGCATGTAGTGACAGGACAGGGGATAATGGCTTGAAACTGAAAGAGGATACATTATAGATTGAGACATTAGGAAGAAATTCTTTACTGTGAGGGTGGTGAGGCACTGGAACAGGTTGCCGAGAGAAGTTTTGGATGCACCATCTCTGGAAGTGTTCAAGGCCAGGCTGGATGGGGCTTTGAGCAACCAGATCTTGTAGAAGGTGTCCCTATGATTCTACGGCTCTTACAGAAAATGAGCAAGCAGAGAAGACACCATTATATTGCCAGTCACTTAAGAATTGTACCTACTGAGCTACTTATCAACAAACAGAAAACTTCACCATGCCCATAATCAACTATCTAACACAACAAAAGTCTGTTTTCAAGGGGAAAAAAGTGACAAAAATAATCTCGAATCTGCTTCCTGCCTTCCCCACCCCCCCCTAAATTACAGTCTTAAACCATTTTTGGCTTAATATAATTAATAACATCTATTTCCCTTCTGTTTTGTGAATCTGCTGTTTCCAAAGCTGTAAGAAGCACCAACAGTGAATCCTGTGGAGCCAGAACAGCTTGGGGACAGAAATAATCAGCTTGAAAATAAACAGTGCTTTTTGCAATCAAAGCACTAATAGGCATGTTAGGCTGGTGGAGAGAAGCTTGAGAAACAAGGAATGGAGAAGAGCAGAAAAACAGTGTTTGCTGAGAAATCTGAAATACACAGAAATGCTGGGGAAGAATGACCAGAGAAAAGAAAGTAAAAGATTTTTCAACAGGACATAATCATCCAAAATCATACCAGCAAATCCACCACTGGTTTGTTCTTGCATAGTTTCAAGCATTCTGGTAAATGCCTGATCATCTGCCTCCCATTTTCTCACCACAGTATTTGCTATGGTGTCTCACCCTCTGCATGAACTCAATACTGCCATATCCTTGGAAAACTCTTTTTTTTGGGATCTAATACAGTAGAAGAGTTTTTACTTTCTCCAGAATAAGAGGTACTTCCTATTTCAAGTCTCAGCAGCCTCCTTTGGGCTGCTACATAGATTGGTATGGCCACATGGGACCGAACCATGCTTTGCCTGCATGCGTAAGTCTGCTATGCACTGCCCAGCTCCATCTCTGCTGGCATGGAAAATAAAAAGAAACAGCGAGGCAGCATCAAGAGTAAGAGTACGACCTGGATGGCCAGTGGATGTTTTGCTATGAAGCGAGGTGATTCCCAGTCTCCTGATGGGAAATGCTCCTTTCACAAAACCTAGACCTGGGAAGAGGCACAACTAGCATTTCTGACCAAGCTGTGATCAGTGCTTGGCCAGAAATGAAGTTTTCTTCCCAAGATGTTTTGGTCTGACTGCCTGTCTGCAGGAAGGACTCAGGTGGCTCAACCAGACTCTTCTGTAGGCCACGGATACCACCAAATACCACCAGCCCCTGGGTCTTACCCCCAAGTCCCTGCTGAGCAGCACTGAGCAGCATGGCTCCGTGTAAGGATAACCCTGGGATGAAGGTGCTCTGCTGCTACGTTCCTCTTCAGTACTGGCAATATCTTGTCTAACCCAGGCATTACCTGCCTCTTCCAAACGTTTTGGCTTTTACCCAGCTTGATGTGAGTTGGATAGAGGCAGTTTGGATGGAAGTGGCAGCAGATCCCAAAGCCCAAATCATAGGAGGGCTTTGTGAAACATCACATACTGAAAAATCAGTAAAGAGTGTGTCCAGAGGTGATTATTTCCACTGTCAATCTTTCTAGTCTGTTTTGTGGCTTTCAATATCCTGATGATGAATCCTAATTGCTCCCAAGGGATTTGAAAGGGGAAGCTGGATGAAAGTGGCAAAGTGCCAGCGGGCAATCGGCAGTCATGGGATTGGAAAGGGTTATGTAGCCAAGGACAGTGATGGCGCTTTGCGTATGCTCGGAGCAAGAAAATAAAGAGACAGCAAACAATGACCGAGGAGGCCTAACGGGGACTTGTTTTACTCTTTGACATGCTACCAGCAGTTTTTAATCTCAGAAAAATCAAACTTAAAAAAAAAAAAAATTAAATCATTACAATGATCAAAAGGTACGACACATGAAATACTATGCTCAAATAATCCGCGTGTCGTTGGCTAGTTTATACAGTAGGCACAAAACAGACCTAGAATCACCTGCAACAAATATCGACCAGTGTTGTTCTCACCCCTAAACAAGTACCGTTAGCCTGACAATTCTAGTCAGCCGCAGCTGTGTAACCTTTGTGCTTAAATTGCTC
Organism: Nestor notabilis; assembly: GCF_000696875.1. Lineage (NCBI taxonomy): Eukaryota > Metazoa > Chordata > Aves > Psittaciformes > Psittacidae > Nestor > Nestor notabilis. The sequence goes on from NW_009914351.1 coordinate 29,482, forward strand.
AGCTTAGGCCTCCTTTCTTTGGCATTGCTCACCGATGCCATAAAGGAGTGTAGACTTGTACTGAAGACAGTAACGGAGAGATGAACAACAACAACAACAAAAAAAGGAGAGATTAATCGTACAGTACATACATACAGTATCTTCTAAATCGTGATCAGTTGTTTATTGGTTGGCAAACAAGCTTCACTTTTACAACAAATATTAGTAATGAGGTCATTCAACTGTTGAGACCGTACAAAATGGATCATAAATTAAAAAAAAAAGAAAAAAGAAAAAAGAAAAAAATTATTCATACTCCGTGCTGCTAATTTACCTCCAGAAAGCCTATGTTAATTAAAAATCCTGTCAAATAAATAAATTTCCTGTTAGGAAAAATAATGAACAGAAGACTTTTTTTTTAATCACTGCAAAGTACTTTTTAGCTCACTACACATCAATCAATTTTCTTAACCACTGCAGTACAAGTGCCTAAACCAGGGACCAGACTGAGCCTTGAAGGCCCTTTGCTCCTCCAGGGAACTGGCCATCTCCTGTGGAAGCCCTGCTACGACTATAAGATAAATCTCTCAGCTCCTGGGTATGACCTGACCCTACGGCCTGGCTGAGGGGCTACTTGCCAAACATGCTTCGCAGGATTATTGTCATGATCAGTTGTGCACTGTCAACGGGGAAGTTTGCCCTGGTCTAGTCTGCCAAAAGGTCTGCCAGCAATACGCTGACTGTAGAAAGTTATACAGCAAGGAAACAAAAAGACTGCCTTGGCTGAAAAGAAATGGTGATGGTGTTACTAAAAATAGTCTTTAGAAAGTGATGGTTGGATTTTTTTTCTCCCCAGTGAGATTTTTTTTTTTACTGGGATGGGGAGGGGATGAAGGTGAGGAACAGTGGAAGAGGCGAAACAAAACTGAAAAAAAAGGAGGAGTTATGAAAAACCTTGCTCCTACTGGTAGACAAACTTACAAGACCAGCACAACAGAAAAAAGTTATTTTTGTTTTCCACTACATTAACAGGGACGCAAGTTCTGGAGGAACAGAAAGCAGACTATATGTGCAATGCTAGTATCTGTACATTACATAGAAATTGTTCTCTTCTCTTTATCTGCCATTAGTTTTTATCATCCGTTAATACAGCAAAACATAAAATATGCCTTTAGCACAGAATTCTAGGCTTCCCTTCCATCTCATTAAATTTGTTTTTGTTTTGTTTGCTCCTGCAGCAAAGGGCGCTGCGGTGAAACCAAGTTGTGAGTGACCAAAACCCATGAGGTGATCTGGATTCGTAAGAAAGAGTTTTGCTAGCTTGTTTTTGTGCAGCGCTCCCACCTAGACGCGTCATCGCTACTAGTTTCAAATGCACATTTTTGGCCTTTTATTTTTTCTTTACTTTTTTTTTTGTTTGTTTTTGCTTTTTTTTTTTCCCCCTTCTTAAATCAGGTCCTTGGTATTAAGAGCAACACAGCATCAAGGATTGTTTAAACAAACACGGCATAACTTGAGAAGGCCACGAAGTGTGCCGTTATCTATCTCTTTCATTAACATAATGAAGTCTATCTGGAGGGAAGGAGGATGGGGGGAG
>NW_009914352.1:0-22609 GCF_000696875.1 Nestor notabilis
TACCAACCCATGTCTCAACTATTAACAGAAACCGGGGGGAGTTACCCGGAAGGCCTAAATCACTGCTCGGGTCAGGCTTGGTATTAGTCGGCAGGCGGGGAGCAATTGTATCCTCTCCCCTTGTTATTCCTCTTATCATTATTATTGGTAGCAGTAGTGGTTTGTATTATACCTTAGTTACTGGAGTGCTGTTACCGTGGGAGTTACATTCTTTTGATTCTCCTCCCCATCCCTCTGGAAGCAGGGGGAGGAAAAAGGGGGGGGAGTGAGCAAGCGGCTGCGTGGTTCTGAGTTACCAGCTGGGCTTAAACCACGACAATTATGTGCTATCTTTTTTTCCCTCCTATGGCTCCCTAGTGAAGCAGAGTTGCACATAGTGAGGCAGGCTGCCCACCTGCAGCCTATGGTGGAGCAGATATTCCCCTGCAGCCCATGGAGGTCCATGGCAGAGCATATATCCCCCTGCAGCCCATTGAAGACTGCACCCCAAAGCAGGAGGGTGCTTGAAGGAGGCTGTGACCCTGTTGGCAGCCCACGTTGGAGCAGGCTTTTGGCAGGAGCTGTGGCCCCATGTTGAGAGGAGCCCACACTGGAGCAGGTTTGCTGCAGGACATGTGACATCACAGGGGACCCACAATGGCGCAGGCTGTGCCTGAAAGATGCACCCCATGGAACGGATCCACACTGGAGCAGTTTGTGAAGAGCCATAGCCTATGGGAAGTACTTCACTTTACAGAAGACTTTATCCGGTGGCAGGAACCCTACACTGAAGCCAAGGAAGCGCGTGAGGAGTTCTCCCCTGAGGAGGAAGGAGCAGCAGACCAATGTGTGGTGGACTGACCACAACCCCCATTCCCCATCCTCCTGCACTGTGGAGAGAGGAGGGAGTTAAAATCAGGAGTAAAGTTGAGCCAAGGAATAAGGGAAGGGTGCGGAGGTGATGTTTTAAGATTTAGTTTTATCTCTTATTACCCTATTTTGGTTTGGATGGTAATGAATTAAACTGATTTCCCCAAGTCAAGTCTTTTTTGCTGGTGACAGTAACTGGTGAGTGATCTTTCTCCTGTCCCTATCTCAACCCATTGTATTTTCTCTCCCCTGTCCAGCTGAGGAGGGGAGTGATAGAGCACATTTGGTGGGCATCTGGAGTTCAGCCAAGGCAACCCACTATAACAATATAGCATCAGTCAACACTACTATAGAGATTTATTTTCATCACCTTAGACTTGTCTTTAGACTTACGTAGGATTAGAAATGAATCCTTCCGAAAGAACCTTTTAATAATAATCACATTTTGAAACCACCAAACTTTCTTTTATGGTTTGTAATTAACATGTCAGAGTTCCATTGCAGCTGATTATGCAACTGAAATAGAAACCAATGAAACAAAGATATATATGTACTAACTATATCTTCCCAAAGTTAAAATAGTTCATGTTAGAGCTATGATAGATTTTAATGCAGAGATGGTAGGTTTTGTAAGTATTTCTGATGTAAAATTTTACAAATATTATTAGTGACTGAAATATGAAACATTTTATGTTTATATGGGACCAATCAACACAGAAAAAATAAGTTAAACCATTTTCCAGTAATTTATGCTACAATTAAACATGGCAAAGCATAGATCTTTCACAGCTCTGAACTGTGGACATGAATAAGTTTGTTTTTCAAAAACAAGCCACTTTTTTTACAGCTGAATTTAAGTTATATTTAGAAGGGATTTACCAGCATTCAAGAAAAGAGGGGAAAATTCTTTTCCTCAATTATTTCCATAATACACATAGGATGAGTAACCTTATAAATAAAACTTTGTAGTGCAATGTGGGCAGTGTGGCAAGGTGAAATAACCTTTACCTTTTCAGACTAAAGAACTGGTTAGAACACAAAACTTGGGTTTGATTGCACATACAGCTAACGAAGTTTATGTTAACATGGGGTGGAGAAACAGAAATGAAAACATCCTTTTTGTAAGTGCAAATGCATCTTTTTGAGATACAAACCCACCCATGTTCTCTCTGTCTGCAGTAGTTTACCTTGCATCCCTAGTATACTCAGCCAAATTTCTCAGATTGTAGCCACTGCACCCACCAGAAAGTTTAGCTTCGAGCCTGGACATAGTTATAGAGCATAAACATTTCTATATTTAGTTCTAGCAGGTATGACTGTTTGTGACATGATGTTACAAATAAAGTTTAAAGATAAGAAGGCTCAGAAATTACAGTTCAGATATTAAATACAGTAAACCTTGCTTTTAAGAAAGATTAATCTATCATTCATTTTAAGGAGTTTTGGTTGTTCATTGTCTCTGCTGCCAAAATCATGAAGGTGAAAAGTTAAAATAGCTGAATAGTTTAAGACTCTGAATTTAGATTTTCTTCATGCTGGTGGTTATTGTGAGATTGTGTGAAATGTTCATAGAAGTATTCTGCAAGTTAGCTAAGTGATCAGAGGAAAGCTTCCTCACTGAAATAACAGAACAAATGAACCAAAACCAAAGCTCACTTACTAAACTAAGTTCAGAAAAGATTTTCTGATTTGAGAAGTTACAGCACCAGGGTTGCTGCTGTCAATAAGATATACTGGTAATGCTTGGGTAGGAAAAGTGCAAAGCTGTATCAAAACCTCAGTACCATTTCTTTGTCAATATCCTGACCAAAAAGCATTATAGTGGCTTGTCCATTGCAGCTGTGTCATTACAAATTACAACATGGGAATGTGCTCAGATAGTTACTGATCAGCCAGCAAAAACACAAGTGTTTTACTTTCTGTCAGTGGACTAAAAGGATTCTATCAGTTATGGAGCTTTTTAAGCAGTACAGCTGCCAAAAAACTCATCTGGTTTTATTCTCAGATCTTGAAACAGAGCAGTGAATTAATTTTTCTGCTAGTTTTTGTTCAACATGTTTGTATGATTACACAGTGCACATCACATAGTATTTGAGCTATTGCCTGTGAGGCAGTGATTTTGGATATAAAGGACTGAATTCAGAAAAAAGTGAAACTACAAAGCTGCAACCAGTTAAATTATTGCTTTCAGCAGCAATCATACTGCCAAACCATCTCCATCATACAGTAAGACAGTGAGGATTACTGCTAACGGTTAAAAACTACTACTGAGTGTGCAAGATGTAGGTGATCATAAGGAGTTTGCAATGAGATCGAAAAATCAGGAGATATGATACAGAAAGAGGAAGAAAAACTTTTAGTAGGGCCAGATTTAGTATAGAGGTTGCTATGGAAGAGTTGTGTAGTGAAAGATCTTTTCAAATTATCATAGCTTTAGAAGTGCATTGGATGCAAGGGAAAACCATTTGACCAAAATCACCAATGGTTGCTACTGTGCTTGGGCAACTATGAGGGAGGGAATTTCAAGAAAGAAGTGTGTTATTAAAGCTAGTTTGTTGCACACTGATTACCAGAAAATGCTGAACTTGGAAGTGCACTATTATAATACAGAATTCCAGCCCTGACACTAGAAGTTGTGGCCCTCCAGTTGGAAGTAGATATAGGATGTAGTCTTCAAACAGCCAAACCATGATAGTGGGACATGGCAAGGAGTATTATTCATGATAAAGGATTTTAGACATCAAGACAGAAAGGAATGCCCCAATGTTGAGGAAATGAGGAGAAAGCGGAGAGGAGCGGAGAGGAGAGAGGAGCGGAGCGGAGAGGAGAGGAGAGGAGAGGAGAGGAGAGGAGAGGAGAGGAGAGGAGAGGAGAGGAAAAGAGAGGAGAGGAGAGGAGAGGAGAGGAGAGGAAAACATGGGGAACATCCACAACAGTTCTTTGCCATCTGTAATACTAACCAATTATCAATGTAGCAAGTAGTTCAGTACAACACAGAAGGGAAAATTCAGGGCCTACTGCCTGTGTTCCATCAGATGCCATAAAAGTATCTGAAAGTGGCACTGATCTTCAAAAGAAATAGTTAATCCGAAACAATTCTTCTATAAGGGGTTCTTCCCACCAAAAATCTCTTAGAGTCAGGCAGCCAAAAGATGAGTCAACAGAAACTGGGTACCTTATTGCCTTGATTGATTCTTTTTTCATTTACCTACATTTGAAATGTCATGAGTTATCAGCAGCTCTCATCACATTAATTTTATTTATCATAGTTTACATCTGTATTGCTTAATGAATTTAAACACTATAACAATTACTTTTTAACAAAGCTGTTTTGGCATCCAATTTTACAAAACAGAGGGGAAAAAAAAAACCCAAAAAAACAAAAGAAAAGATCCTAGATAAGTATAAATTTAAGCAGATGTGTAGTGCGCAAGTTTTATTCATTAGCATAACAAAGTCAGCATTAAATGTCAGCCACAAATGTTTTTTACCTAATGAAAACAGATTATCCCAGAATAATTAAACAAATTATGTTTAACATGATTTGCTTTCTCCAAGTTAAGGTCAAATTAAGGAAACAGTGAGCTTCTAGAGAAAATAGCAGATTCATTTATTGCTTAAATAATGTTTTGTCATGCGTCATACATAATGATATTTGCCTCAGTCTTAAATTATTCGTGATCTTTCTGCTTGTAGTTTTTGTGTGTTAGTAATTTAGTAGTTAGATTTGCTAGTCTTCTACTTGATCTAAACAGAAGAGAACACTGACAGTCCTGAGCATGTCATGCCAATGAGCAAAAGTAGTATCAAATAATGATATGACCAATTTTTCGTTGATGAACACCCCCAAGTCCTTCTCCACTGCTCTGAATCACCTCTCTGCCCAACCTGTAGCTGTGTCTGGGGTTACTCTGACTGAGGTGTAGGACCTTGCACTTAGCCTTGTCGAACTTTGTGAGGCTGGCATTGGTCCACCTCTCAAGCGTGTAAAGGTTCCTCTGGATCCCATCCCTTCCCTCTAGTGTATCAACAGAACTACATAGCTTAGTGTCATCAGTAAACTTGCTGAGGGTGCACTCAATCCCACTGTCCATGTGGCTGACAAAAATGTCGAACAAGATCAATCCCAACACTGGTCTCCATGTGGACATCAACTCATTGACTGCAACTGTCTGCATGTGGCCATCCAGCCATTCCCTACCCACCAGGTGGTCCAGCCATCAAATCCATGTCTCTCCAATTTAGACAGGGATGTTGTGTGGGACAGTATTGAAAACTTTACACAGGTCGAGGTAGATTATGTCAGTTGTTCTGCCCCTATCCCTCAGGGTATTACAATATAGTAATGTTGTAATATTAATAGATCTTGGAGTCAAGTCCACCACCATCTAGTTTACTATTCAAATATAATAGTGCAGTCTCACTTGCAATGCTATTTGAGGCTTCAGCAGTAGTTAGAAAATGAAAAGGATACTTTACGTGCAATGCTATTTTATGGCCTACATTTAGGCAGTTTGCTTCGCAAATTTTCATATCCCCATCTGGAGAAGAGACCTTTTGCAGCTTACCTTCATACTTGGTTTCCAAGCAAATCCAGAAGAGTGTGTGTACAGCATTTCCTAGGGTAGCAGTTTCTGTGAATGATCTCAGCTTGGACACCCATAGCCCTGTGTACTCAAAACAAATTACTATTTTTCAAAATCCATTTTGAAAGCACAATTCCATTCACTTTTACAATGAGGCTATCTAGTTTTGCAAGGAGAATGGGTGCACAGGTTTGCTTATGTCATGAGATGCCTAATTTCTGTTTCTTGCATTCTCATTCTTAGGCCAGTATCATTTATTTACTAAGAAGTTTCATGCTGCAGTGAACAATAATTTCTCGTAACTATGATGTATTTTTCTCTTGATTTTCTGAAAAGAGTTGAAAAATTCATACGCTGGTGTGTATATGTGTGTCTAGCAATTAGAAAGGGAAGGCAGAATATGTTGCAGCCACTGTCTAACAGTGATGAATAGTATATTGTTTTGCTTAAAGCTTTACTTTGACTTCTCTACTAACTATATCACAAATGCTCTAAAAGCAACCCCTTTTAAAAATGGAAATATGCCATCTTTCTGATATACATTGATTCCAAACCTATCACCATTGCATTGCTTGGTTTCAGCATGGAAAAAATTATTCAGATACAAATTGCTTCAGCTATTCATGGCTAGAAGAAATCATTTTCTGTGATTGCTCTATTGTTTTCATTTTTATTTGAGAGAAAAGTATTTGTTTTGAGGGTCCAAGTTTCTTTCACTGCTAGCTTCACACAGCTATTATTTTCACTGAGTCTAGTTTCTTTCCAACCTGCATAAAAGATTACCTGAAAGGAGGCTGTAGTGTAGTGAGGGTTGGTCTCTTCTCCCAAGTAACAAGCAATAGGACAAGAGATAACAGCTTCAAGCTGCACCAGGGGCGGGTTAGATTGGATATTAGGAACAATCTCTTCACTGAGAGGATGATCAGGCATTGGAACAGGCTGCATGGGGAATGGTGGAATCACTCTCCCTGGAAGTGTTCAAAAACCATGTAGATGATGCCCTCAGTAACATGGCTTAGTGGTGGTCTTGGCAGTCCTGGGATAACGGTTGGAACTGGTGATCTTAAAGGTCTTTTCTAACCTGGTTGGTTCTATGATTCTATATAGAAATTTTGTTGACATACACTCCATCCTATTTATTCAGCTGCAGAATGTAATTAAACTGGTGTTTACTTTAAATAACATCAAATGTACTCTTTTTGTATGAGAAATTAATTCACTCCAGGTACAGGCCTCACTTCAGCTTTCCCAGAGACAGAAACCATCGCCATGTTCGTAATCTTGCTTTGTTTTTTAAGTCTCCTATACACCTCCCCAGTTGAGTTTATCACAGTTTATTGCAAATATTTTCTCCAAATAGCTAAATAAGGAAACGTCTTGTGTTGGTGGTGTATACTATAAGCTGTAATACAACAATATTACCTTTATATCTATACTCATCCAAATGTTAGCACTACTCGGTGGAATTAGCAGAGGAATGAAATAGGTCTGATGCAAAGAAACACAAGACTGTTCCTGGACAAAAGCCTTAAGAGAAATGAAAAAACTGAAAATTAAATAAAACTTTAAGTATTTTTTTTTCTTTTTGTTTGACTGAAAATATGAGTGAGAAGGAGTCATTTTACAACTTTGAGATCCTTCTTTCCTTTTCATAATGACCATAATACAGGTTATTCCTACATATTCATTTGCCTTCTAACTGGAGTAGAGACAAAATGGGAATGATATGACATTTTCTCTATTCCATTAATATTTTTTTTCTCATATACAAAAAATAACACTGGAAATGTTTTATGAATTACCAGGTACTGTCCACAGCAAATAAGATCCAGAAACATGTGTTTGCTAAAACGTGAGTAGTTCTAAAGAATACAGTTTGTATGGCAAAAGAAAAACGTAGAGATTTGTCAATCTAATCTCTTGTTATTTCCATTATTCTCATATCTGTTTCTCTCTTATTAAAATTAATGAAAATGTTTTGAACAAAATTCTATGAAGGTCTATGAGAATTGAAAGTTTGTTTTGTGAAATCACCAGAAAAGGACCTAGAAAATTACATAGACTTTTGGGTCCTTGTGCATCAGGCCATTAATAAGAGAGAGACAGACATCTTCTGAGTTTAACTGCAAACGCTCTCCAACATTACTTTGGGCTTGATGAGATTCACCAGAGCAAGCCTTTCTTTGTGAGACAGACACCTGAACCATCAAGGGAATCTGATGTCTGAGTGAAAACAATGGTGACATCAGGAATGAATAAGATACCTAATTGAATGACATCAATGTCCTATAGTTTTCTGTAATACAGCCATTCCATTACATAGTTTTCGTTAGGTTTCTAAACTGAATTCATCAGTTTCTGTGAAGGTGTCTTAGCTAGATAATGCCATGTTATGGCTCTCCATACTGGAAACACAGATAAGCTAATCTGATGGATCTTGAAGCAAATAGTTTCTCAAAGAAGCACATTGAACCTCAAAACTTCTGTCTGTATAGGTGGATTTTGCATAACATGTCAGAAAAAAGGACTGTGAGTGAGACAAACAGTAGTGAGTGGACAGGCAAGACTTAGCATTACCTCTACGCTTTATTTGGCTTGCTGCTTCAGGGGAAGTAAATAAGTTTCATTATACAATTTGATGTTGCAGAATGTCTTGGAAATATCACACCCATTTCTAGGCACATGGTTATGATGACTTCAAAATCAATTGTTTTATTGACAATTAAAGATAAAATCAGGGTTCTTTAATCAGTCCTGAAGGGCATAACAGTTCTTCTCAGCAGTTTATATGCTGCCCAAAAAAGCTTGTACCATAAAAACGGTTCACATGTCAACATATACAGAAGTTTGCAGCTGACATCTCTATCAAATACTAATCACCTATGCCTGTCACACTGAAAGGAAATTAAAAACAAAATTCATTTTCTTTTCATTGTAGCTGTAATTCATAAAGAGCAATTACAAGGACAGGTCTGTGCTCCCTTGCTTAAGTCATCAGCAAGGCAAATAAATGCCAGATCCTGCACTTGGGGAGGAAAAACTCCAGGCACCAGTAGATGCTGGGGCCCATCCTGCTGGAAAACAGCTTTGTAGAAAAGGACCTGGGGGGCAAATAGGGTTAGCAGTATCCTGGGCTGCAGCAGGTCATGGGAGGTGACCTTTCTCCTCTGCTCAGCCCTGGTAAGACCACATCTGGAGTGCTGCATCCGGTTATGAGCTTCACAGTACAGGAGAGACATGAATATACAGGTCCAGTGAAGCATCACAAATGATGAAGGCACCGGAGCATTTCTTACATGGGGAGAGGCTTAGAGAGATGGAACTGTTCAGTCTGGAGATCAGAAGACTCAGGGGCATCTTTTCCACTTGTATAAATACCTGATTGGAAGATGTGAAGAAGATGGAACCAGATTCTCTTCTCAGTGGTCCCCAGTGACAGGACAGAAGGAAATTGGCACAAAATGAATTACGAGAAATTCTATCTAAACATAAGAAAAACAGAGTTTTTTGTTTTATGACCAAACCGTGGAGCAGATAGCTATAAAAGGTTGGGGAGTCTGCAGCCTTCAAAAACTGACTGGACATGGTGCTGAATACCTGCTTTAGGTGATAACCTTTCTGAAAAGCACATGGATTTGCCTGGAGAGAGGGCAAATTTCAGTCTGGTCTGCCATGCCCTGGGCAGCCTCAGACCCCAGATGGTGAATAAGGACTCTGTCCATAAAAGCATATAGAAAAAGGAAAACAATTATAAAGAGCTATGGGGGGGGAAGATGGGGGGAGGGGAGGGGGAAGGGAGGTAGAGGTGGAGGATGCACAAGATCAATGTCCAAATCAATAAACAACATTTTTTCTACAGAGAGAACACACTTTGTAACATATACATTGACAGCAAGTGGTTTTTTCCAGAACACACAGATATATTATGTTTAAGTAAGGGAGGTAATACGGTGTTACAGCCTTCTTTGTGCCTGTAAGACCTCTGGACGGCAGAGCCATACAACTTCTGTGAGAGTCTTTCACTTTGACAAAAGTCGAGCTCTGTAATTCAGTGGGAACATGATGTCCTACCTACTAGTCTGACCTTGCAGCCCCAGAAACTGCCTTTGGTATATATATTTTCTACGTGGTATCTGCAGCATCTGTATAGAACAACTAGTGCCTGTGGTCCCTAGCCATAAAAATAAACCTCTAAGCATTATTTTATATATGAAACAGATACACTTTTCTACATCCAAAAAATACACTTTTTTTCAGGGGGGCGGGGGAGGGGGCAACAAACAAACAAAAACCAACCAAACAAAAACCAACCAAACAATAAAAAAAAAACCAAACCATTTTATTCTTTGTAAGGGCAGCAGGAAAATGTTTTCTATGCTAGATTGCATTAGACTAACTCATAGTGACAGAAAATATGTAAACTTCATTGATATGAAATACATGCTGAAGACATTTTTGTCACTCAATAATAAAACCAGAAAAGTTGGAAAAAGTTGCATTGTGCTAAAAAAGAATGTCTTTGTTATAAATTGGTTTTTATTAGCTTCCAAAACAAGACATCAGTCCTCATAAAAGTGGCTATGGCATCTTTTTTATTTTTACTATGCCTCAGCTAAAAGGAGATGTAATTTGCCACATGCCTCAAAGGCTTTTGATATAGACAAAGGGGTTTTGTTGTTGCTGGCTTTATGGGTTATTCTTGCTGGTTTGGATTTGTTCTACGTTCTCCCCAAAGAAACTAATGGAACTTTTCTTTTATAGATTTAGAAAATGATAGGTTACAGCCCATAGACAACAGATGAAAGCTGGCATATCTTGGTCAGTTTTTCACACAACATGAAGGGACATTTATTTTTACGGACTAAAGGTGAAGATTTTGTAACTTGGCTGCTAAAAGCCAGCTTCTAATCCATATTTCAACACTTACCATGAAAGTCCAGACTTCCAGAAGTGTCAATTAGCAGCTCCTGCTGTTTTCTCTGTGGCAAATACATTTGAAAAACAGATTTTGATTTTTATGCCCTGCATAAGTTTTTTAACAATTTCACTTTAAAAGCAGAAGAATAATAATCTAGGACAAACTTTTTTTTTTTGTTCGTTTTTCTTTTCCCCACTGAGGAGAAATAAAATCTCACATGGGACAGAAAAGCTGGTCTGTCAGTATAAGGAGATAATTGTGCCCTCTATTATTAACTCTAACTTTATGGACTTTTCATGTAATTTTCTGAAGTTCCTGCACTGTGACTGAATTTGCAGGAGTGTTTTGGTGTTTAACTTAATTTGTAGCATGAACTCAAAGGATCACAGAATGGTTGAGGTTGAAAGAAGTGACCTTTGGGAGGTCATCTTGTCAAACCCCCATACTCAAACAGGCCCACATATGTATTGTTGCATAGGTCTATATCAAATTGGCTCTTAAATATTTCAAAGGATGGAGACTCACAACCTCTACAGGCAACCTGAGTCATTGAAAGATTTTTGCTAAGAACTAGCATATCAGTGGTGTCTGGAAAGAGAAGAAAATCTGGAATATCACACACAGAGTCACGAAAGTCTATTTTAAGCAAGGAATGTTGGACAAATTATGGTTCAGTTGTGAAGTCTGTATTACTAAATATAATCAGTGTGTGTCTTTCTCCATCAACATTCCCCTTGTTAAATACATGCTAAACATACTTACACAGAGCCAAAGCAATCGTTGAACAGTGAAAATTAACTGTCAGCTACCAAAGATGTTCTCCCTGTACCCTTTGAGAACTTCTGTCACCAAAAGCTGAAAGCATTGTGGAGCCAGGTTTGGCTGTCTTTTGAAACCATGGATACCCTGGAGAAGATGCATGCAAATAGTTCCTCAAAGCACTTTGTAAACCATTTCAGACATTGTTGGCCATAGTATGTCAAATACATATTCACATAACTAAATTCTTCTAGATTCTTAAGATGTCTAAATTTAAATATTTTTTTCTTATAAAGATAAAATAAAAAGGCCCAAAAGTATGTTGTTCTAGATTTATTAATATGATTTTCCAGTCTTAAGTTCATTTCCACTGATGAAGTAGAGGATTAATCTAAAAAACAAGATCTCTCAAATAGAGAAATATTTGTCATTTCTCCCTTGAGTGTATAATTTCCTGATCAGTGGAGCTGTATCAGAACTCTTCAGCTAAGAAAATGAACAGAAAGTCATGTTTTGGTATTTTTTGGGGAAATAAAACAACCAATCAAACCAACAAATATTTGGAGGCTTTGACTTTTTTTTTCACTTCCCTGAGGGAAAGAAATATACATATGTTATTGTTTTATTTGAGTTTTTGCTTGCTTTTTCTTTCAAAAATGAGGCCAGATTTTTGTGTAGAAATATGCTCCTTTGCAGTAATTCTAGGGAAAAATACACAAGTTTTACTGAATAAAAAATTAGGTTGTCTTAGAAGATAAAGAAGGCTAGGATTTCATATCTTTCTTCATTATTAATGGCTTGTCTTTCCTTGAAGACAGCAACATGTTAGAGAAATACTTTAATGAGAATGGTTTCTGATTGCAAACACTTCAGATTGCAAACACTTCCCTCACTGAAGGGAAGTGTTTGCAAATCCATACTTTCTTACTTGCTAACTGGCCTATTCTTCGGCCCTGTAGTTTTCATGAAGGTAGGCATTTTGTTGTTTTCAGATAACAAACACAGTAGCCCAGTTTATCTGCAGAACTTTTTTCTATTGTAGCAAAGAATGTGTCAAGAACATACCTCTGTTGAGTGTCCCAAAATCAGGGAATCAGCTCAAATATTTTTAGATAAGAAATTAATATCTACACTGAAATTTTGTGTGTCACAAACCACATTAATTTGTGCAGAATGTGTATGGACTAAAAATACAAACTTTGGTTTGTACTCTAGAGGAAGTAAAAATCCAGCTGAGGGGAAATCTACTGATTTCTTAGACTAGCTCTCTGAAATGTATATATCTTCAGATTGGAGTGCATTATCATTCTTTGCCTATAAAAATGAATGTTTGATAATAGCTAAAAATTTAGGTACAGGTGGAAGGTGTATTATGTATTTTGTCTTTATGTCACAATAGCAATGGAAAAAAATATCTAAAATCAATAAAGACTAAGCAGATTTTGCCTAATAGGACTTCACACTCAGCCAAGTCTACTAGGACAGCAAAATATTTCTTGCATTTTCCTATGAGTCAAGAAAACTGGACAAAAAACAGTCCTCGGAACAGTCCAGACTGGATGGTAATTCACAGGTTAACAATTTCTGACAAAGAAAGAGAGAAGAGAAATGTACCCAGCAAAAGACACATATACAGGGTAGAAAGGGAACAGGTAACATACCATTGTAGCAGATGAGAAGTGGTTACTGCATCTGTTTTAAGTATTTTAATGATGACAGTAGATAAAAGCAGAAGCTGGTTTTTACCCTTTCATCTTCCAACCACCTGCATATGTGTGTGAGATGCAAAGTGCAACATGTGACTTTTTGAAATGAGTGGTATTTAGCAGAAAGGCATAATCATACAAGATGCCAAGGTTCTAATAAGGGTCCAATATTTTGGCTTTCAGTGGGCTCTTCTGTGCCAGCCATGGCAAGCCACTGTGCCCTTCAAAATGTTGGGCCCTGTGCACACTGCAGCATAGCTTCACATGTGAATTGGTGTTTCATACCCACAAGCACAACTTGGCCTTCTAAAAACTTCATCTATTTTAGAAAGCAAGATCATTGTGATTTTGGAAATTTTGCTCTTACCATGAACTTCAGTGGGAAACAACCGGATCAGTTATGCTTTCCAGTGCTTCTACTCTACATTAAGCTAAGTAGTATAACATTTATATGTTAATACATTATAGCCATTTTCTATTTATGATCATGTAGTAAATTTTCATTGCTGCTGATTTTATTACATGTAGGTCAAACTGAGTTCAGATGAATACTCCTACTTACCTAGAAAAATGCCTTAACAATCAATTCAGTAAGAAGCATTGGAGTTCTGAAATAAAATTCAGATGTCATCGTCCAATTAAAATCGATGTTCTTTTGCTTTTAAACCTGACACTTTCAAAAGATAATCCACAATGGATCAAAAATTTGAATAACCACGGGAGATATTAAGATGTACTTCATCCAAAAATATCTCATGATACTTCCTACTTCATTAGGCTTTTGCAGGACTGAAGTTTCATTCTTTCATTGTGTATAAAGTAAAGAAGGAAATAATGTACTGTCTCTTCTTATGTTAACACCTCTCAATTCATTCAACATTCTCAGTGAACAGTTTCCAGCCACACATCTTTATTTTTATAGTAGGTAGGATTTATTTTATCTATACTGCTGTCTAGATGTAAGTTGGCTTGGTTGAAATAATCTGGTCTTTTTCTTAATACAGTTTCTTTTTTTATTAAAAGCCTGGATTCTTATTTTTCTTCTTGTATTCATTTTACTTTATAGTCAATTGACTGATTTAAATGCCCTCTTGGAAAGTAAGGGAAATTCACACTTCGACAGTCAACTTCGAGTTAAATGTAAATCAGTTCTCTCTCTGCTCTTAAAAATGAAGGATTCATACAGTTTTTCTACCTGAAAAATCTCTTTAAACTGTCCGACTGATAAATGAATACAAGATTGAAGTTATTTGGTGCATAACCCCCTCCTCTCTCCATTTTCCTTTGCAAAATACAGAGGCTATGCATTTTAGCACATACACAACTCCATCTGCAGCTTCAGCAAATAGTACTAACAGCAGGCAAGAAAACAAGCCTTGGAGAATTATCCTAAAAACAGGGTTCTCTGCTCATCCAAATAACAGACCTAACAGGATATTATTTAGTCAAACACTAAGGGTAAAAGTCAGACTTAACTGAATGAGATAAGAACTCAATGGGACCACAACTTCAAATTCCCCTAATACCCTTTTTCTAAAGGTCAGACATTCAGGATGTTTTCAGATTGATTTGCTACAGATGGATTATTTCTGTTAGCTCAATTATAAATCCTTTGGCAGATATAGATTCTTTCAAACACTTTGCCTCACTTTTCTGCTCATGTTTTTATACAGTTGACCTTAACATTCCATCGTGAACGTTAGGTTACAGGACTAGCTTTATAAGCATCTTTGTCCTATCAAATTGCAGTTCAAAGTGTTCAGCACTCAGAGTTCCTTTTTATATGCTAGATTGCTCCTGTATGAAGAAGGTATTGCTTTCTCTATGGAAAACAAAATGGGTAGCTGCATTCTTTTCTGCTGGGTCTCATTTTTCTTGAAAATTGCCTGTCTCTCTTTAAGCAGGCCAGTTCAGAAATGCGTACTAAAATTTCTTTATCTTTCCAGCTCAGTATCTGAAGATCAAACGGAATCTGTGAATAGAAGCTTTTTTAGACAGTGGAGTTCATTCACCCTGATGCTACAGTATTGCATTCTGTGAAAAAAATACTCACAAAACCTAGAAAAAAAATACCACCACTCAGCAAAAGGTAGAGTAAGTGTCATTTTCATGAAGGATTCTTACAAGCACAGGCATAGGGATAAACTTTCAGATTCCCCAGACTTTTGTTTCTGAATCAATGGTTGCTACTTAAAAGATCTTGCATGGAAGTCAGGTTTCATTTACTAAAAAAAAAAAACACCAAAAAAAACCCGAACTAAAATTATTAAATATCCAAATGAAATTAAAGGTAACTTTGAGAAAAGAAATTTTATAAAGGAGCATAACACTTGAAAAATGAAAAAGCAAGTCTCTTTGAGATTGCTTTAACTTTTATTTTGGTTTTCTTACGTATCAATCTTCTAGCGAAATGACCCCAAGTTTGGACTATGATTAGAGTGCAGTAGAACATGGTCCCTAAACTTTCTCTAAATAATTATCAAAAAATATTAATTATATTCTCAGATCCGCAAATGCCTTGGACTGGGCAAGTCATGAGAAATTTGCTTACCAGCTGAACATGACAGCATTTCTCTCCTTTAAGAACAGATCAAAGAGGGAAACTAAGGGCAAAGGACGCTAGTCATGTAGGATAGGAAACACATCAGCTCTTGATAAGTAAGTCACTGCAGTTAATGGCTATCCCATAGAACGTTTAGAGTGCAGAGTATATCACACAGTTTGCAAATGTAGGCACAAAATAGCAGGGAAGTCTTGGAGGAAATTTAATTAGCTGGACATCTCCCACAGCCTAGCAAACTAGAACTCCATTAATCATTGTCATATACCTCATGAAGCTATTTGTACCTGTGCCTCCTCTTTCGCGTAAAGCATTAGGGTAAAGCAGAAAAATGAACGAAACGTTTCCAAGCTTCCTGGTAGTGTGGGGTGCCTCTTCCCGTTCACTTTGAGAAGGGCTTGCAGAAGGTACAATCCTGGAAACCAGCAGCCTCTGAGCTTTGACTGTTCACCACATGCTGGCCTTACCTTTTAAGCAGAACTAGCAAACTACTTATTGTAAACCAAGATGAAAAAAGAGAGTTAAGAAAAATAAGACAAGGAAAAAAAAAAATCAGGTTGTGTTTAAAGGAAAACTGCCCTGCCTGTGAATATATGTGTACTAAAAGGACTGATTTTATCTATTTTATAAACTATGTGACAAAGGACTACTGAGTCCTGTTTTCACAACTGAAGTTTCATGTGCTTGCCCCTCCCATGTGCCCATTTGCACACAAATCTGCTCAGATTCTCTCATTTTTCTCAATCTTCTCCATAGAGTAAGTGGTCATACAAGCAACCAGAGCTAGAACTGAATTTCTCAGAGTGAAAACATTAGTGCATTAGCACACCATTAATTCTACTGTTTTATGAATCTCAGTTTTGCTTTCTTGCTGTAAGATAAAGCCAACCTGAAGTTTTAAAAAGTAAACAGTTAAAAATATATTATTTATTAGAAATTCAATAAAGGAGGCTGTAGGCTCTGGACCAGTAAAAGGAATGTTGCAAGAAGGCTTTGACAGAATACTTTACAAGTGTTTGGTTTTCTTGGAGCAAAAAGCTCTAAGGTCTGGGGGACAGGTTTATTAGATGATTATAAATATTTCACAACTCCTGCAAAGCCACAGTCAATATTAAAGCAATGTCATATGTAAGGGTTATTTGTGCCCTAATATGCCATGCTTCTATAAGGGACCAGTCGAATTTACCCCTAACTATTTAATTAGCTTCGAAAATCTTAGCATTTTGTTTTGTTTTCCCTATACGCAAGGCAGCATAGCAGGGTTAAAGCTGTAGACCTCTAACTGCTTTTAAGCTCCAAGCATTCATGTCAGAGACCTCCTGTAGCTGATGTGACAGGCTGCTCACTGATCACTGCCTGCAGACAGCTGCTCTCTGAAACCTTCCTGCAAGATGTACAAGATGGGGTTGTGGCTTGAATGGGAAGAAGTGGTCTGGGTCATTCCCGCGGAAGCCTAAACCTCCCCAGGATTAATCAAAACCTGCAAATTGGATATAGCAGAAAGGCATGCTGCATGCCCTTTTCTTTGTTTTACTCATCTAATACAATGCCAGGTTGTCACATCTCTGATCTGCCCCCAGACATAGAAATATCACCATAAGCTGAACTAGCAGTCTGTGCAGGTCAGCAGGCACTAAGATACACAAAGCAACATAGTTGATATCCGGAGCAAATCCATTCCCAACAATCTTTGGAAGTGCGATTAATGGGAACCTTAAATACTTGGGGGCTTGGTTGTCACTCCTCTAATTCAGACCATGGGAAACCTGCAGAAGACTGCAGCCCCAAAGGATGGAGGATGAGGACACAAAAGCTGGCAGCACCTGGGTGTGTGTGGCAGTTATGATCTTGGTTGTGACTCTACCCAGCCATACTAATCACACATGACTCCACTTGTTTGGAGCCAGACAGCCTGATCTTGCTCCTGACACCACCATTTTTGACAGCTTGGAGTATTTTCAGGGGACAAATATTAAAAAATTCAAACAACCCTGATGAAACATAGCTTTTACCTGGGTTTGCTTGGAAAACCATATAACCATAGAATACCAGGTTGGAAGGGACCAGGTTTTTCTAGGCAAAGCATGACCTGGACAAGATGTCTCAGAACCCTGGACAGCCAAATCTTAAAGGTATCCAGTGTTGCAGAATCCACCACTTCCCCGGGGAGATTCTTCCAATGGCTGATTGTTCTCACTGAGAAATTTTCCTTGTGTCCAGTTGGAATCTCCCCAGAAGTAACTTGCGCCCATTACCCTGCATCTTTCCCATGCAACTCTTAGTAAAAAGGCAGCCTCCATCTTCTTTGGATGCATCTTTTAAATACTGGAACATGATGATAAGCAGCTTCATTTGAATGGGTTTGCTGAATTTTTTTCTTGCCTATCCAGTTTGCAATGGATAATATGTTCCATGCAAACACTTTGGCTTCTGCAGTGGTTGGGCTGACGTCTGTGCTTTTATGCAACTTTGATGCACTCACATTAATTTGACTATCCTACTGTAAGAGAAAGAGAAATCTATGAAGAGCATTAAGTTTGCAGTTTTCCCTAAGGTTCAGAATTCAGTTATTTCAGCAGGTGTTAAGGACTTCCATCACCCTTATTACTATTTGAACAGGAATAGACATGGGTTTGGTGCTAACCACATTTTTTAATTTAAAACTCTTCTGAGTCACAAACTAGGTGGGCTACATGTAAAAATAGATGCCATATTTCTAACCTGGAAAATCTGTTTAAAGAATATCTGTAACATCTGTGTGTATATGTGCATGTACAGTGGTGAAGGCTTTTTTACATTTAAAATGTGTTTTGAAACACCATGAGTTTACCATATAGAACTAATTAATTAATTTTAGCATTAATTAGTAGCTTGATAAAGAAGGCCTTGTCCTGTGAGAGGGAGGAATCTGCCACGAAGTCACTGGAGACTGAAGTTCTCAGTATAAAAAAATATACATAAATAAAATAATCTTTTTTTCTCTGCTCTGTGGGGATCAGCAGAGAGTAATTTAAAAAAGCAGTGGGAGTGTCAAAAAGGAACTATCCTTGCCCTGAAAAGGAGGTGTTTTCTCCCTGAATGCTATCAAATCACTCTATCCTTTCCAAGAAATGATAGATTCTGTTAATTAAATAGACTGCAGGGTAGCAGCAAGCTTGTTCTACATCATTGTTTCTGCTTCTGTTTCAAAAGTGTTTTTTCCTGCTCTAAATTCTACATTATAATGCTGTAAAGCAATGATGCAGTTGTGTGGGAAAGCTCAGGCTCAGGTAGTACTGCCACAGCAACACGTGAAGAGCTTTGCAGAAATGGAAAGTTAACAATAACAGAAATAGATTGTGGTGTTATGTTTTACAAAGCAATTTAGAAAAAAGAAAAGTGAGCATAAAGCACAAAAAGCAGGATGTATAAGCTTCAGCATAGGAGGTTTATTAACTGGAGTGATTTCTTTAGCTATTCCTGCAGTCTTAATCAGAGTTATATATCAGCACTGCTAATGTATTTTCTTTCTCAGCAGCCTTCTTTGTAACAGGATTGTTTCCCAGAGGAGAACTCAGAGTTTTTTGGATACTGAGGACTCTACAGGAAAGCAAGGTTTGTTATGAGGCCTCTAGACTTTCAGACCCGTCTTTGAAAATAACAAAAGGAAAACCACGTCTTTTTTTCCTGGCTTATTAACTGAGCTCCATCTTTTAAAAAAACTTTGACAAATGTCTCAAAGTTTACAGTGTTGTGGTTCAAGCCCAGCCGGCAACTTGGAACCACGCAGCCGCTTGCTCACTCCGCCTCCCCTCTTCCTTCCTTCCCCCGCTCCCGGAGGGATGGGGAGGAGAATCGGAGGAATGTAACTCCCACGGGTTGAGATAACAGCACTCCAGTAACTAAGGTATGATACAAACCACTACTGCTACCAATAATAATGATAAGAGGAATAACAAGGGGAGAGGACACAACCACTCACCACCCGCCGACCAATACCCAGCCTGACCAGAGCAAGGATCTGGGCCTTCCAGGTGGCTCCCCCCAGTTTCTATACTGGGCATGATGTGCTGTGGTATGGAATACCCCTTTGGCCAGTTTGGGTCAGGTGTCCTGTCTCTGCTTCCTCCTGGCTTCCCCTCCTCCCTGGCAGAGCATGAGACTGAGAGAAGTCCTTGGTCAGAGTAAGCACTACTTAGCAACAACTAAAAACATCGGTGTTATCAGCGTTGTTCCCAGACTGAAAGTCAAAACCACAGCACTGCACCAGCTACTAAGAAGGAGAAAAAATGACTGCTGTAGCTGAACCCAGGACATACAGTTAGGAAGGCATAACTGGTGAATTTGCTCAGTGGATCTCCCTGGAGCCAGGGAGATGCTCATCTCCCTTCATCACCGGTTAGAAATACCCTGGAAGGACACTGTGGTTTCTGTTCCTGGCACTTGCCATTTGAAAACCAGACAGGAGATGTGACCCCTGGTGAAGAGGGTTAACTGAGTCTACATGCCAGGAAGATGTTTACTCCCTCTGCCTCAGTCCCCTATTGGTTTGAGTACAAATAAGACATCTATCTTCTCCTTTTTGTCTTTCTGTTGTAGAGCTGGAGTAGTTAAACTCCTCAGGACTAGGCTGTCTCTCTATGAGCATGTATTCAGCACCTAATAGCACAAACATTGTCCCTCAGAGACATCTGACAAAATAAATACTCATTATCTGGCTATTTACATGCAGACTGAACACCGAAGGGTTTTCATTCAATTCTGTGGGGTTTAACAGTCCATAATCTTTGTAACCTGAAAAAGGGGAAGTCATTGCTATCCTTACATGTTTTCTAAATAAACAGAAGTTTACACTATTTTCTTTCTCAAGTGGGTCATCTGTGAGATCTATCTAGACAAATACATCTGACAGGTGAAAGCTCCTTTACGGATGATTTACTGGATACCTAAAAAATCATATCCTTTATGATTTTCATGATCAAAAAATAAATTAATAAAATAAACAACTTCTTTTAAAAACATCTGTGACAGGTGTCAGCATTTGTCTAGGGAATTTAACAGCAGTTTCCAGCTTTAAACTGGCACAAAGTAACAGAGGTATTATTCTGATTTCTGAGGCTGCCCTTGAAAAAAGCAGTCAAAAGAGGAAAACAAATCAGTATTTGCAGCTATACCCACAAGTAAATAAAGGCTTTCATTCCCTCCACTTGCCATTTGCAAGAAAAAGAGCAGGCAAAACCCTTACAAAACCTGAAGAATCTCTCTCTGAAGAGTGCACTGGCTCTCACGGTTTCTCAGGTGAGAATGAAACACATGGAATCAATATATTTTCTAATAAGACACTATTTTCATTCCACAGCAAGTCAGAATGTAGTATAAAGGAGCTACATTTCCCACATGGGACCAGTAACATCATTGATGCACACTTTTCACTGTCCGTAGCCGGAGACATCATAGCGCTGTTCAAAGACGGAAAGCAGGTCTTACTTAGGGGCTTGGGAAATGCTGATAAATGAAACAGACGAATGACTTCAACAGTTTTGTATTCTTACAAAAATAATTTTTATGAGCTGCTAAACATGTTTTAATTAAATTCTCAGAAAGATTATGATTGTGAATACCCTCGACAAAATGCTCTTGGTAACAGAAGCTCTTTCCAGCTATGAAGGAATTTTGACACTCAGCCCATTTGCATCTACTGTTGATGGAAATGGATTTTAAAATCAAACAAAGTCAGTGACCCCTGCCTGGTCTGTTTTCAATAGCTGCACTTCATTAAAGGCCCAAATGACAGGCTTAGGTAATAAAGTCAATACCTTCAGACTAGCCTGCAAAATATATGTCTTTCTAAGGTTTTAAGCTGCCACCATTAGCAAAGTGTCTGAGTTTCTTCCCTAAGAAATCAATAACAAAATGACCAACCAAGTCCTATGGCTTAGCGTATTTTCTGGTATGTTTTTTTGGAAATGTTTTGGTTTTTTTTTTGAAAACGTGTTTAATCAGTCTGTTACAAGCATGTACTTTTATAATAGGTATAAAAGCAACTTTCTCAGTTACTTCTAATGATATCAGTGCCATACCACTGTTGTCAATATTAGTTTCCTCAAATCAAAAATGCACATACACACCTAGGTAGTATGCTTAAATCCCAGGATATGTAAATTATTCGGAGATTCCTGCCCTCCTGAAAGATGGAAAAATGGGCTAAAAATTTTAAAGCAAGCCATGAAAAACAAAGCAAACTCATCTGACAAGCAGTCCACTTCACATACCAAAACTCCTTCCCAATTCTTCAAGGACAGACTGGGAAAAATAAAAAGAAAAACCATCCCAGGCCTATGTCACAGTCATCTATTAGATATCCACATCATCGAAATGCACTCAGTGAACATGGAAAACATTCCAGAGTCAATCAGTTTCATGATATGATTAAACAAGGTCACTGCTCTGGACTTCAAGAGAGCAGACTTTGGCCTCTTCAAGAACCTGCTTAGTAAGGTTCCATATGATATAGTCTTAGAGGGCATGGGGGGGCCAAGACTTCTTGTTGATATTCAAGGATCTCCCACTACATGTTCAGGAGTGTTAGGTCCTGACTAGAAGGAACTGAAGCAGGAGGGCCAGGAGACCTCCATGGGTGGATAAAGAGCTGCTGAGGAAACTTAGAGGGAAAACAGAAATTTATAAAAGGTGGAAGCAAGGACGGGCAGCCTGGGAAGATTACAGGACCATTGTCTGGGAAGCCAGGGACCAGGTCAGGAAAGCTAAGGCCCAGTTAGAATCAAATCTGGCAAGAGACGTCAAAAATAACAGGAAAGGCTTCTATAGATACATAGCAAATAAAAGACAGACTAGGGACAACGTGGGCCCTCTCCAGAAGCTATCGGAAGGACTGGCTACCCTGGATTTGGAGAAGGCTGAGGTTCTTAATGACTTCTTTCCCTCAGTCTTCACTAGCAAATGCTCTGACCACACCACTCAAGTCTTGGAAGGAAGACGCAGGGACTGTGAGAATGAAGACCTTAGACCCACTGTAGGAGAGGATAAGGTTCAAGACCTCCTTAAGAACCTGAACATGCACAAGTCCATGGGACCTGGTGAAATCCATCCACAGGTCTGAAGGAGCTGGCGAATGAAGTTGTTTGGCCACTGTCCATTATATTTGAGAGGTCATGGCAGTCAGATGTAGTTCCGGATGACTGGAAGAAGGGAAATGCAACCCCCATTTTCAAGAAGGGGAAGGTGGAAGACC
>NW_009914352.1:22851-23138 GCF_000696875.1 Nestor notabilis
CTTGTCTCTAAATTGGAGAGACATCAATTTGATGGATGGACCACTCAGTGGATAAAGAACTGGCTGGATGGCGCAGGCGAAGAGTTGCAAAGGTAAATGGCTCAATGTCCACTTGGAGACCAGTAACAAGTGGTGTCCCTCGGGGATTGGTGTTGGGACTTGTCTTGTTCAATATCTTTGTGGGTGACATGGACAGTGGGTTTGAGTGCGCCCTCAGCAAGTTTGCCAATGACATCAAGCTGCGTGGCTTGGTTGTTACGCTGGAGGGAAGGAATGCCATCCAGAGG
>NW_009914353.1:0-586 GCF_000696875.1 Nestor notabilis
CCCAGTGCCCTCACAGCATCCTCATCCCAGGGGCCTCATCCCAGTGCTCCCAGTGTCATCATCCCAGCACTCCCTACTGGCCCTCACTGGTCCATCCGGGCCCATACTGGTCCATACTGGCCCTCACTGGCCCGCACTGGCCCTCACTGATCCATACTGGCCCTCACTGGTTCATACTGGTTCATACTGGCCCATACTGGCCCTCACTGGCCCATACTGGCCCATACTGGCCCGCACTGGCCCTCACTGATCCATACTGGCCCTCACTGGTTCATACTGGTTCATACTGGCCCATACTGGCCCTCACTGGCCCATACTGGCCCATACTGGCCCGCACTGGCCCTCACTGATCCATACTGGCCCTCACTGGTTCATACTGGTTCATACTGGCCCATACTGGCCCTCACTGGCCCATACTGGCCCATACTGGCCCGCACTGGCCCTCACTGATCCATACTGGCCCTCACTGGTTCATACTGGTTCATACTGGCCCATACTGGCCCTCACTGGCCCATACTGGCCCATACTGGCCCGCACTGGCCCTCACTGATCCATACTGGCCCTCACTGGTTCATACTGGTTCATA
>NW_009914354.1:0-9985 GCF_000696875.1 Nestor notabilis
GTTGCGGCCCGAGCCTGTGCTTGGGGCCTGAGCTTGGCCCTGCTAGGCCCACGAGCCTGGAGACTTCGTCTTGTTTGCATCCGGCCTCGTCTGGGTCCAGCTCCAGGCTGGGTTCGCTGGAGTGGCCGGGGCGGTGGGCTCTGCTCTACCGTCGCTGGCGGACCTCCAGATCCAGCGTTGCAAAGCACGAGCTGGCGAATTCGACAGGCGCAGAACAGTCCCCGTGTTTCGGCATCTGGAAACTTAAATGCTCCCGTCCACTCCTAGGCTTTTTTTTCCTCTCTTTTTTTTAATGCATATGGAGACTGCAACCACTCTACGCACTGAAACCTTTTCCCGTTGCAGGAAAACTGGACAAAGTGTGTAGTTCAGAATACTAAATGCTTTTGAGATTATGAAGGTACATCTATTTAGCACTACAAATATTTTCAGCTTGGCTGAATTCAAAAGAGGGGGGGCTGGGGACAGACTGATGGACAGGAGAGACCTAAACGTTGTTTTTAAGCCTTCCATATACACTGCAGGAACATGATGGTGTTTTGGTTTTGCTACAGGTATGCAGCATACCATTCACATTAGGAGATACATACTGCTAGCGTCGTGAGCTGAACCACTGCGTGTAAACTGTGTGCTATATTTAAATAAAACCAGCAGCCTTGAAAGGAATAAATAATAGAAGCATCTGGTCTGGCAGCCATCTTGCTGTGAGCAGCATGAGGCTGTTAATGCTCAAACGTGGCATCAGATGTTACCTGTGGCAGTTCAATGCAAACACCATGTTAGCAGTGACTGTTTGGGGGGGTAAAGGTGCTATTTTCCTGTTGGTTTCTTTCTGCTGATAATACTGGAGCTGAGGTTTAATCGAAACCTGAGTACAAAGGACAAAATTACATTTACTTCTAATGTCTGGTCTTTTTCTTCCTCTCTGTTTTTGCAGAAGTAGATCGCTTCCGGTGTGACTGATGTTCCTCTGGCAAATGTGACAGGGAAATACGGGGTTGTTTTTTAAAAGTCTCTTCTTCTGTAGGACTTTAATTAAAAAGTAACAAAACATTTGCATTTGGAAAATGTTTATTTTCAGTGACATCCTATGTAATTACAGCAACAATAGCAATAAATAGCAAAACAGAGATTAATTGCTCTTCTGAAGAAATAACTGGCCCACACAATGAGAATGGTCATTTGCCAGTGAATCTCAGGGAAAGGCAGGCTTTGAGCCAATGCAGGCTTCAGTTCAGGGTAATCTCTTGCTCTGTGTTGCACTGTAGTTGGAAAGAACACGATTAAAGAGGAAGAAGAGTTAGGAAGAAATGAATCTTAAAGGTATTTCTTAGCAGATTACAAGACTTTAAAAGATAGGAATCCTATAGAACTGCAGGTGACTCTGGAAACAGATTCTGGAGTCCAACCTTCAGTGTGAACATCTTAATGAACACTCATAAACAGTGCTTTGTAGTGTGTAGCCTAGGATCTTGCAGAAATATTTTATATAGGCTTTTATTTTTGCAAATACTTTTTTGTTGAGGTAATTGTCTTGAGTTTTGTAGATTCCTGTAATGCTGTAAGCCAGGTTTCAGAATTAACTCCTCTGGTCTATTCAGTGTTTTAATGAATTACAGGTTTTAGTGAAGCCAAAGTTTTCATGTAGTATTTTATCAGTAACTGTGCTTAATCCATTCTCCAATTTAGAGAGAAAAATATTTAGCAGTAAGGTGAGCTTCTTTTACTTTCCAAATGTTAGGCCTACCTAATTCCTACTAACAGGTGCACTGAACTGGATGCTAATGCCTTTCAAGGCAAAAATGGTTTTGCAGAAAGGTCTGAATTTAATTTCTGATCCATTTGTAAAGACATAAAATTTAGCCCTCAAATAGAACATCCATGTGAAATGTTCCACTTACCTGGTAGGCATTTCTTGGAAGTGTCTGCAGTCCATCACTTCTTACTTTTATGTTTCTTCTTGGTAGTTTATCCTCTTTAATATACAAACTTATGAAGTGGTTTAACAGGCTTGATTTAACATCTTGGTGTGCATTTTACAACATCCTGGTGGTCTTTCTCCTTTGGACTCAGAAAAGCAAACCTGTAATCCTTTCTTCACACACTTAAGCAGTTTGGGGGATAGTGGTGTGTGTTCAGGTTTATTTTTCTTTCTTTCAACTTAATGTACCAGATAATGAGAGTTACTTTTTTGGGACACTTACAAGCTTTTTGTCCTTCTGAACTGCAGTGATTCATTCCAGAATGAATCTCATTTCCAACCTGAACTTCTCGCTCATCCTTTCTCTACTTGCTGTTTCCATGTGGCCACTTGTGCCTGTGGAGAAGCAGCACGTGTGCTGGATCTCTTTCATATCTATCAGTTTCTGGTGCTATC
This sequence comes from Nestor notabilis, assembly GCF_000696875.1. Taxonomy (NCBI): domain Eukaryota; kingdom Metazoa; phylum Chordata; class Aves; order Psittaciformes; family Psittacidae; genus Nestor; species Nestor notabilis. Next base: position 2,378 of record NW_009914354.1, read on the forward strand.
TCATCTCAGTAGTTCTCATGTCCTTTGTAGTGTGCTTACATATTTTCTAATTAACCAGGTTTAAAACATTTTGTTCTAATCTTCCAACAATTCAGAGTGAAGGTATTTGAGGTTTGTTGATAGAACTGTTACCATCACCATGGGGGTATTTTGAGACATTAAAGCACAGGAAAAAGAGGAAAAGCGAGAAGGACCATGTGGAAAGACATATTCTTCCTTAAAAGCTGTCAAACTGGATGTCTGTCTGTGACCAGTCCCTAGGTCAAGTCTTACTCATCCAGTGTTGCTTGCCATTATAAGTGTAATTATAATTTGTGTATAGGTTTTGGTTTGGAGGGATTTTTTTTTTTTGTATACATTATGCAGACTTAGGCCACAGTTCTCCTTCAAACATACCAGAAGGTAGAAGGCTAACACTACTCTTATTACCAATCTTCGTTACATCAACTGTGACATTGCTGGTTGTGTGTATTTATTTGGTAGTACACTGATGGCCTTTAAAAGAAAGTTATCATTTCAGCCTCTCCCAGTGTATAGGAGGTGCTCTGATAACTTTGTATTTTCAGGCTTTAAGTTGTAGAAATCTTATCTCAGTCTCCTGAGTTCTGGGTCTCTGTGTTACTACTGATAATGAAAACATGAAGGATACTGATACATGCTTAAGCTACATAAATGTTCCTTTGTTTTAGGAAACAAAGTGTGTTAAGAAATTAGGAGTGTGAATAGGAGATCTGCAGTGACAGTAACTAGGTTTAAAATACTGAAACCCTCGTAGCTGAAAGTTACATTTCATATTGGTGCCAGGATTTGTAGTTCAACACTGACCACGTAACAGAAGTTAATTGCAACCCTCACAGTTGACGTAAGTCACTAGACAGCTTCTCTACTGACGTTATCTGTCAGCAGCTGAATGCAGTGAGGTATTGGAATTTGTATTTCTTGATTTTAGAAAACTTAAATTGTATTAATAAACCCTCAAGAAGAAGGAAACGTTTTAACACTTCTATATTAAAGCACTTCCATTTGACAGCTTATCAGTGACAATGCAAATTACAGCAAGGTGCTAATGTTTTAAAGATTTCATAGTCAGAATCAGTTAGCAGTGCTTGTGCTCCTGCTGTTTAGTACTGCGGGGTGTTTTTTTGGGGGGATGGTTTTGTGTTTTGGGGTGTTTTTCATGTTGAGTGGCACAGGGTATTTTTGACATGATCTGCAAGGAGAGGGGATTGATGCCAGTTATTTTCCTGCTAGGTGTTATGGAAGGGGATGTATTAAAATTAGTGATTAGGCCTGAAGTTCTTCACCACTCCCAGCTGTGGTGGTCTTGCAAGGATTCCTGCATTTGCTTTAGTGTTTAGTAATAGTTATTACTGGCCATTGTAAGAAGAGAAGCAACTCTGTCATGCTTTAGTGCTTTATTAGCGTTGTCCTGTGTTGATCTTTACTTTCAGCAGCAGTTGTGGCCCACATTAGAAGCAGTATTTTCTGTGAGCTCTGAGATTCTTTGGAGGGTAATGCAGTGACTGTTTACAAGTTCTTCAGTTAAAAGTCTATAAACTCATGGGCATGAGCAGTGCAGGTGATCTCACTGCAGTGAGCTTTGGACTTAAAGTGAGGTGAGCATACCTGCTGAAAATGAGATCTGTATCCTGTACTTACTCATTATGTTGATAGTTCACACACGTTTGGTCTATAATCATATTAATAGAAACACGTTCCCAAAATCTTACAACATATACAGGTCAATATTCAAGCTTCACGTTTTCAGGAATCAGTGCTAGGACAGGGTAGCAGTATATCATACCCTTTACTATTTGTAGTAAAGCTGATTCTCCTTATTTTCTATCTTCTGGGTAGTTTTGCTAGGCCAAGAGCAGCAAACACCACATAAACATTGTCTTGTAGGAAATGTTCATTGTTAAAGGCTGTGTGCAACATGACAACAGATATTTAATGACTCACTAAACTAGATCTGTCCAGCTGCTTAGTAAGAGCAGGCTCTGTTGAATGTGGTTCTGTGCATTCTTCCCTCTCCTCCGCCCCCAACTGTTGCAAGAAATGTGTTGAAACATCTTCAGAATATTTCATAATAGTACAGCTGGTGCATAAATAGTGTAAAAGCTGCACCCTGGTAACTGCTAGTGTCAAAGCATGAAATTCCACATGAGAAATGCATATTGATCCATTTGAAATAGCAGTATTTTAGCAGTGCAGGTTCTTCTGTGCGTATTGTGGCTTTTTCTATGTCCAGCAGAAGCAGTAGAATAAAAACTTGGGTCTGGAAGTATTGCAGGGAAAATAAATGTTTGGGTTTGTTTTTTTTTTTTTTTGATGGGGGTTAGGGCCTTTGGGTTTTGTGCTTGCTTTTTCATTTAACATTGTTTGCTCTTTTCAGTCTCTGCTAAATCACTCAAAGCGTGAGTCTAAAATGAGATGAAATTTGTGGTCTCAGCCTATTTCAGAAGTTACGTTATCATTACAAAGCCAGATGTTTTTTACCATGTAACTTTGTCTATTAGGCCTCGAGAAATAAGTGTCATTTTTGTCCTGTTATTCAACAAACATATTGTAATGATTTTTTTATATTACTGAAGGATTTGCTGAGGGTCAAGGAAGTGTTTATAGGTTAATCAGAACGTCTTGGCATTATCCCTAAAGGCAGGCAGATTCCTGCCTCTTGTTTAATTACAATTAAACACATAGTTGTTCGTAAGAATGGAATGAAGCTCTCCCTGGCGTTAGCTACCAGCCAGCAGAATACCTGCCCCACTTCTCTAAATGACACGACAAATTTTTCAGTCCACTTGAGGCACACAAATGTTTGTACTCAGCTAATTAAATGACATTAGAGATAGTTTTGGCAATGTAGTGAGAGGAATAATGTAGCTAGTCTAGCAACTTAGCAGAATACGCAAGTATTGAGTAGTTGGTATTGTTACTTTCTTCTATCAAGACAGAAACATCGCTGCCTATACTGTATTGTTTGAGAGTGAATACAGAACACATTTGTTGCAAATCCAAGATGCCTGAAAGCACAAAAGAAACGTCCAAAATGCTGTGTACAGTAATTCTAAGAAAATTTAGTATTTTATATGTTTTCTTTAGAAATGGTGTGTGGGTTTCGATTGTAACTGCAAAGAAATATGCACATTGGGTACAATTGGTAACTTAGCTGATGAGTTGCCCATTTGTTTGGTTTTGGCTTGGCTGATTGCTAAGAGGTCTTTTTTTAACATTCAGTATACATTCTTTGATACTTTGATGTGTAAAGTCTAATTGCCTTTTCTCTCCCCCCTTCCCTTCTGTCTTTCAGCAAACGAGGATTCAGTGTCCGATCCTTTGGAACAGGGACTCATGTGAAACTGCCAGGACCAGCACCGGACAAGCCGAATGTTTATGATTTCAAAACAACATATGATCAGATGTACAATGATCTGCTTAGGAAAGACAAAGAACTGTATCCCTGTGGCATGGCCTCTTTAAAAAATCCAATATGGTTCATCATTGAAAGGTGTAATTCATTATTTGGCAATATGCATTAGGAATATATAGTTTCTTGACTGGTGAATTTAAAATGTTTTAAGTTTACAGGAGTTTTCTTTTTTTTTTCTTTTTTTTTTTTCTTTTTTTTTTTTACAGTGGGCCTCTAATGCTCCCTTGTAAATTGCTATTGAGTTACAATGCATACATTCAGAATGCTCTTTTGTAGTGTGTTACCATGTTTAGCTCTTGAATGAAAGCACATTAATACCATCACAGATTGTCCATTACCTCCACTGCACTGTGGATCGTATTTTCTCAGTGCAAAGACTGCCCTGATAATGGATATGTGAAGAGCGACCACCTCGCCATTAGTGTTGTATTTAGCTCAAACTGCCAGGTAAGGTTTCCTGTATACTTTATGTGGGAGAGAGGATACTTTCATTAAAGAGCTCACCCTTCTCACTGAGAATTTCTTGATACATTATTTGATCTATGCACTAAAAAACCCAAACCCTATAGAATATGATAAAGAATGAGCATAGGAGAGCTCAATAACGTGTTTAATCCTGAACAGCAGAGGTGATCAAGGTTATATACACTACTTAAACCCATGACAAGTGTCCAACTGCATGCTTAAGTTGATTTTTCATTTGGTTTTAAGAAAACCCACTGACCCACAACCTTGGGGGACTCATTCTAGATACTCTTTCCTCAACAAGGGATCTGATTTTAATATTATTTTTCAATGTTAAATATGAAAGAGAAAACTTACCCAAAATAAGGAATATGCTGAATTTCTACTTAAGAATAGAAACCCTTTAGAGTAAAGAATCCCAGAACTGAATCTTGGTAGTCTTAGCAGAGCAGTCTCTGCACTTTTTCGTGCTGCAAGATTTTTTCCTAAAATCTTGGATATGGCCATCTGGAGATCCCGCAGGAATGTTAATACAGTTTAAATATCTTCATTGTGCTCAAACAGCCCAGTTTTTTCACATGGTTCTAAAAAAAGCCTGGAGTAAGACCAAACAGGTTGTCTCAAACATGGTAGAAACTAGTTCAAGGAGTCAGCAAACCCAGGAAAGCTAACTCTACAGTTGTTTGGTAGCACAGATGATACTGTGGCTTACTACTATTCAGCAAATTCTTTTGTTGTATTTGCTGACCAGAAATAGTCAGTTTGAGCTCCTGATAACTCCAAGGGTGGTAAAGGTTTTTCCACTGGGCATCAAAAGACTCCTGTTAAGAAGGGCTGGGCTGTTTGATTAAAGCTGTAGAGCACAGTGAGAAGTGATGGAACATTGGAATACCTTTCTGCATGGAGTTCCACACAAATAGTGTCCCTTGCAAGGTGTTTGATTCCTGATACCCAAGTAGAAGTCTTCTTAAATAGAAAATCAAAATGTAGGGTGTAGTCTTAACGAATCACATGTGATGTGCTGGGGGTTTTATCCCTCTGCCTACAAAGAAAAGGAAAATCTTGCAAACCCATCTTAAGGTGTGCCGTATCTTGATCAAAAAAAGAATTGCTTCAAGAGAAAATTATTTGAATTGAGAAGTAATTTTGACAAGTGCTAACGACTTGTAAATTTCTTGTTGCATTCCTCATTGCTGCTGTACTGAATATGGTAATGCTTTGAGATAAAACCACCAGAAAAACTACCTACTTCTCCCCCCCACTCCCCCTTCCAGCATATTTTGGAGTTACCATTTTTGTTCTGTTCCATGCTGGAGATAGTTGCTGCATTCCCCAAATGTATTTGCAGTGTTACAGTTAAACCTTTTCTCAAGATAAAAGAAAGCAAGTTTAAACCATAGCTGTTGCAAGGAAACAGGACAAGAACTGCCTCTACATCTTTGCATTTTTGATTCTCAGATAATACAAGTTAAGGTTTCAAAAGTGAAGCCTGTCAGTACAGAAAGCAGCTCCATTGCCAGAAATAGATATTGAGGGGAAAGACTTCTACAGTAACCCAAACCAGCCCTACTCTCATCAGGGGGTTGTGGAGTGGTTTTTTTGTGAACCAGGGTCATGGGGGCTCTCGGGGTTTTGGGTGAGCATTCCTTCATAGAGGTGATGGGCAATGCAAGTGCTACCTGGTGCTGAAGGGTGGGAGGGTCTGCTCTTCTGATGGGCTCTGAGTGGGATGGAGAAACAAAAGGTGTGGTTCTTCATACAGTTTAGCAGCTTGTTCTGTTCACCCTTGCTTCCATCTGCTCAGTGGAGATGACTCGGCTGTAGCCCTTCCATGGGGTTTGAAATATTTCTTGGTGACAGCTCTCTCTGTGTTCCCACATTCCAGTGGGAGGGCCTCAGGAGTGATGTCCTTCCTCCAGTTCTGTATGCCAATAGGGACCTAAAGACACTAGGTACTCCATGAAGTTACGGCTGTGAGAAGCTCTGAATGTTCTCTCGCCAGCCAAGTAAATGACCCCTGTTGTAGAAACCAATAGTCTGGAACAGAAATGAGCTTCTGCAGTATTGGATATTAGGGCAAGGTTAGGGTGAGAAGATCCACTGGAACTCTCCTATTCACTTGTGGAAATGGGGGACAACTATAAAAACCCACTCTGCAGAGACTAAAAGCACCTTCATTGCAGTAATTAGTGAAATACAAGCTGACATATCTTGAAGGCATATGTTGAATTTCAGAAGCACGGGAATAAGGGATTAATGGAGCCAGGCGTACAGATTCAGTTGAGTAGGTGGTTGCAGTGTGTCTAAAATGGAATTACTTAAGCAATTTAAGATGTGGTAGTTAAACCTTACAGTTAAAATAAGTATCCACATCTACCGCTGCATCTTTAGAATATAGCATTTAAATTCCCCAACTCCTAATAGAGGGCTGTGACAAAGCCATTTAAGGCTGTTCTGAATGTGACTTTTGGATGCCTTTTAAAATCCTCCTTTTTTATTTCTAGAACAGCAGAGGGTTCGAACTACTCACCTGCAGGAGACATGACCACAGTCTGTGGTTATCTCTGGGGCTCTGTGTGCGTGGTACAGACACACTACCTTGTATTTGCATGACCTCTTGAAGACAGGCCACTGATCACTTGCCCCTTACAGCTGTGTGAAGGGTTTTAGAGGCTTGGTTCTAATTATGTGGTGGGGACTTTAAAAATGAAACAAAGAACAGAGGAAAAACTGGTGGACCTTGCCTTCAAGTGAATGCAAAAACTAGTCAGGGATGGAACTTTCTAAATGTCACCTTAAATCTACAACAGCAATTGCTTTTACCCTTAGGGATAGGAACTGTTCAAATGGAAATTTGACCAGAATTCTGCAGCAGGAGGTGCTGGGTTCTTTATCAACATTAACTAACTCAATGATTGATTGCTTTTATCCCTTTCCCAACACTGATCAATCTGTGGCCGTCAGCTGGAAGATCCCTGATGATTTCCATAGGTAGGATTTGTAGGCAGCCTCCTTCTGCAAGCTTGGCCTCCTGCTCAGGTTCCTACTTTAACCTCCTCTTTTTAATTTCACCTGATCTCTAACTGTAGATAGGATTCCAGTTTTAGCTCCATAGTTACATGATGATACAAAATTGGAGGGAGGGGGTTGGAACATGCCTCCAGAAGTTACTAAAGGTGTGCTTCAGCTAGAGCAAAAATGTTTGGGAAATGAAGCAGCAAAACTGGCTTGGTATATCTCACTCAGTATCTAGGTGATTCAGATCTAGTTTTCTCTGTGTGAACTCCATGTTTAAGCTGGATGGCCATATGGGAACGTTTGTGCTGTTGCTGATGTGTGGTGGTTGATTGTTTGGCTTTTTTAATAGTACCCTTCACATTCAGGGCAAGTGGAACAGTTTTTCTCTACCATATACAGACCTCTTTGCCAGGAAGTATTTGTGGCAGTATGGACTTTCCATAGCTGATGCTTATCCCTGGTTTATCCCCCAGTCTTCCATCTTCCTGAGATGATGTTCTTTATTAACTGGTGAGATGTGTTGTGGGAGAACATAAGTAGAGGAAAACGTCTTGGCTTTGGAGCAAGTGTAGGCTTGAAGGGACTGTGTACTGCAGTTCCAGAACTAAGGGGGGTAGGAGTCTGAGGCAGGTTCTGACACACAGGATCTTCATAGGGTTTAGATTAACAAAATGGGAATCCTTATTTCCCTA
>NW_009914354.1:10016-25357 GCF_000696875.1 Nestor notabilis
CAACGGAAGTACATTGTTGAACTAAGTTGGCCTTGCTGTAGAACTGCGTAGGGGAGAGATTCTGTGCCTTTCCCAGAACTTTTCAGTCCCACTTGAGACACCATCTCCTGTGCCCACAAAGAGGAATAAACACAAAGAGGATTGGGATAAGCTAGAAGAAGGGGCACCCAGCACCAGTGAGGCTGTACTGAGGAATAGTTTTTCTGTCTTTGTAGGGTGGTGATGAAGGAGGATCCTTTGGTGCTGAAGTCTTAGTCAGGCATCACTGCAGTTAGGCTTTTCTTGCAGAGAAACTGCATTTCCCAACTTGGAGTCAGGCTTAGCTCCATGCAACAACTGGAGTATTAAGTCATCTCTTCCAGAGGGTTTCCTCTGCTTTCCCTTAACATCCCTTTCACATCTCTAAAGTTGTTTGGTTATGTAAGATCTTCCTTCCATTGGGCTTAAACTTTCATTTCCTTAAGAGGGTTCTAGTATCAAATAAGATCTTGGATCTTGCTGCTTAGTTGTGCTTTTCCACTTTCAGAAAGTGGCATAAGATACCGACACCAGATGATTCATGGCCCGAGCTAATGAGCACAGGCACTGATGGGGAAAAGCTGTTGGAAGGAAAGTGGGCAGTGACAGGAATATCTTGCTCTAAACCACTTCCCAGTTTCTTTTTGAACACCATTTGTGTGTTGCAGAAACTTCTGCCACCTGTAACAAAGCTCTAGGATCCATAATACTTGAATAGTAATTCCTGACATTTCTGGATCATTGAACTATCCTGGTACATGGACCGTTTATACTGGACCACTTTACTGGAGGCTGTGCAAAGCAACCTTGAGTTGCTTGGTGGGGGAAGTCACCACTGTGTGGGAGCACAGGAGGACTAGTGAGATCTGTGAGCATCTGCACCCAGCTTGTTGGGACCATGTAGCTCAGGTTTGAGGAGTAACTTAATGAAATTCTACTTCAGGTAAGCTCTTTGTGCATGTATTTATCTTACCTCTCCATTTGGTTTTTTCATGGACTTTGAACTGTGAAACAGTTGTCACCTTCTGTTCTGAGCTGTCATTCCAGTGGTCAGTGGGAGAGGAAGTGAGAGTTTGATGCTTCATCATTTTTGTTTAATGATTCTGATCTTTACAATTTCTCAGTTCTGCCAGAGATACAAATCATAGAAATGAACTATGTCAGTCTTTTCTGATAATCTGCACTGGAGATGGCTTATGTCACCTGCTTCTGTGAAGCATTTTGAAAGCTCACTTCTGTGGAGCTTCCCACATAGCATGGCAGAAAACATCTCTCAGCTGCTTACAGAGGAGTGCTTTGAAAACTTCTAACAGGTAGAAATGGAAGATTGATTGGATGCTTTGGGTGTGTTTGCAAACGTGTTCAATAACCCACATCTTGATAGAAGGAAGATGAGAAAAAGGTGAAAGGTAAGAGGAATCCAAATAACGTGGCTGTTACCATTTCACACTGGTCACATGCCTTGTACTCTTAGAGTGCAGGCATGTGCTTCCAGTACTGGCAGAATTACTTGAGTCACTGTTGTGTGAAGGACAGCAGATCTTCTATATTTCAGATAGAATTGTTTTGGCAGTTGGGGGTCCAGGTGCCAGATTTATTCAAGTGGAGTAAATACAGCCAGGTTTCAGCAATGGCCCAGCATATAAAGAAGCATTTAGCAGTGCAGACTGGAAGTCTAGCATGGAAATGGCAGGAGGGGTCTGTGCCAGTTTCTTATTTTCCATCTCGGTGGAAACAAGTTGGCTGACACAGCTGTCTTTATAAAATCCCACAGAGAACAGTTACTGGCATGGAATTCTTGCTGGAAGATCTTGTTTATGTGTGCTGCTCATGTACATGCAGGAAGTCTCTGAAGGGCTTGATATCCCAGGTAGAGCTCTGGCAGCCCTGAGAAATTCATATGCATGAGAGCTCTTATCAAAAAAAGCCTGCAGTAAGTTTCTGAAAGTCAGCAAAAGGGGGAATTCACTAGAAATACGCATTTAGATGCTTATCTTCCCCAAACATGGTGCTGCTACTTCATGGGATACTTTATTTTGACTGATTTGGTGAAACATAGTAAAAGTAATGTTAAAATCGGAAGTAGTATTAATTACTGAAATCCACTTTCAGGATGTGTGAATTAAGTTCAGACTGTCTTGCTGCCATATACCTCTGATTGGCAAAGCACAGAGATCATCTAACGAAAAACCCTGAAGTGATTCAAGTACTGTATTTTGCACAGGTAGTAAGTTGGGGTTGAGGGCAGAAGCTATTCCAGCTTTGTTGCTGGCCAGTGACAGAACTGGCAGCCTTCAGGATCTTTAGTGCACGAACAGAAACATCCTAATGACCCATGTGAGTGTTTGCCCAAGGCACACAAGCTGTGTCAGTGTAAGCTTTGCAGAACTGGTTGGTATTCAGACTGTGGATTAACCACATCCCCCTGTTCTTCAGTCTCCTGTTTGTAGTGTTGCACTAGCAGACCTCATCCAGCATGCTTCTTGCTCTGCATGCTGCTGTTTAAAAGTGGTCCTGCTGTCTTCATGAATGTGTTCTCCAGTTTCCCCAATGCGTTAAATGAAATGGCTTAATTGTTTTCAGTTTGTAATGCTTATGTATGGCTTTATCCGAGTTACTCTCTCCATCTACAACTGTTATTTACTTGAAAATTACCTTTGAGTTTCGCAGTACAAACCAATGGCAACAACAGAAACCAATTTGAAAATAGTTGTTGCAGACCCTGTTTCTCTGAGACGTGAAATGCAGTGACTAATGTTTTTCTCACAGACATCTCTCCTCACAGCTACCTCAGTACTTCCCCCCACCCAATCCTACAACATTTGCTGCTCATCTTCTGAAATCTGGCGCTTGTTTCTAAGCCTGAGAAGAGCATCCAAAAGTCAAGTGTGATACTTAGGAACCCTCTTGCTTGCCTGCTGGTCATGATAATGGTTTCTGTATTCCTTTCTTACATGTCCATGTCATGTACTGGACTTGCCAGTACTGTGAGCTGTCTTGCCAAGTGACCAGACACTGCAGATTCCAGCAATCAAAAGCAAGGTCCTCTTTCACGCTTGTATCAAGTGCACAAGGTTTGATGGCATAGCCAAACATGCCACATCTTTGAGGCCATCTTGTGTTCTGTCTCTGGTATCCCTTCAGTAAGTTTGTGATATCCCTTCTGCAGCTCTTTGGCAGTGACTTGGCCATTGCTCCCATTCTTTTCCTCTTTTGACAGAGCTTGTAGCTTTCCAGTTTCATCCTCAACTACAGTTTCAGCTGTTCAGCACTGACAAGTCGTTGTCTGTCTCTTGAGCTCTAGGCTAAACTAAGGATCTTTGCTGCTTTCAGTGATGTGTGAGTATGTAGCCTGCAGCTTTGGGACCCCACCAGACTTGAGAAGAAGTCAGCAGCTACGAAAGCCTTAGGGGTTTAATCTAAACACACACATACATGTATTAAATAATATCTTCATCAATACATTATTATGGGATATCCTTAAGTAAATGGAGAGAATGCACAGTCAGTAACGGTTGAAATAGCTGGGGGTAGCTGTCTCTAAGAATGAGGAACAATGCCATGTCTGTTGGCAAAACTCAACTTGAATTACACCATCTCCATTTTATACCAAGTCTTTCCAACACTGAGTTGTCATGCATACATTTCATTATGTTCTGGATCTGTTAAGCATAGTTACTCCAATAAAGGTGATACCTGAATTGGACTCACTTTAAGAATGTGATGGATTTACTATACCAGTAGTTTGCAGTAGGTGATAAATGGATGGAATTCTGAGCATGGTAGTGTTAAGAAGGCTGTTGTGGCCAGACAACAGAGCAGCACTGAAAGTCAGGGGAAGATTGTGAGTACCTTCTGAAGAAATGACTGCTGAAGGAAAGAGCAGAAGCACAGAGGGCAGGGAGCATGGGGCTGAAATCTGTTGGAAGGAAAGCACAGCCTCACTTAATGCCTCAACATCTGGCACTATAGTGGAAACCATTAATAAGTTCTTATATCTTTGCATTCACCTGAGATCATGAAGAGAAAGAAGCTGGGTTATGATTATGCATTAAAAACAATGATGCAGATCACATCCCCCTGCTTGCTGCATGGATGGTGTGCTGTTCTTTTTCCAGGTGGAAAAGATTCCAGAGAACCAAATATGAAAGTGTCATGAATCTTAACTGCTTATTTCAGTCTCCTTTTATAGGCAGATGGACCCTTGGAGGAAAAAAAATAGCTGTAAGTTGGCAGCAGCAAGCTTGACTGTGTGAAGCAGCAAGCTTGACTGTGTGGGTTTCCTGAATATGCGTAATCCTGTCTCCAAGCTCAGTCAGGAAAGCTGGGGGACAGATGCCAGCAGTGTTATATCCTAGAAAGGGAAAAAAAGGAACCCAGAAAACTGTGTGGGACGTTACAGATTTTTTCCCCTTGAGCTGGATGATGTAGAAATGAGGCCTGTAGAGCCCAGGCAGGGCTCACCTTCAAAGTGAACAGAGCAACAGAACCAGATGCTTGCCAGATGTTTAAAAATGGCTGTTGCAGTCACTTCCCTGGTTTGCAAATAACCAGAGGTCTGAAATGGCTATATTGAAGTGGGTCATTGAAGTGGGTTTTTTTCCAAGCATGACAGACCCAGTGAGAGTTTTACAGGGGTGCTGGTGTGCAAGAGCTGCTCATGAGGTAGCTTGGGGCTATAAAAGACAGTTCTTTATTATATAGGGAGAAATCTTTTGGGAAAGAAGGTAAAAGGCTTTGGGGGGGAGTGCTGAAGAAAAGAGATGTAGTAATAGTTGGCTGAGAGAGAATTGACAACATATTTGTGATAAACAGCGTATCATTCAAAACTGAAACGTTCCTAAGAAGTGCAATGGTGCAGCCACATAAAAGAACTGAACATATTTTCCATATCGAGTAGACTCTTAGAGGTAGAAAGATGGATTTAATTTAGAATGGAGCTTAAACACTTGAAAGATTTAAAAGCTCTGGAGGCCGTTTGCTTGAAAACTGTTCACGAACACTTCAAAGCATATAGATTAGCAGGGACAGATCTACCCAGGGCAGTAGAACTGAGATACCAGAGGGGGACTGCAAACGGGGGGAAAAAGTTGTTGGCCTTTTGTTACAAAGGATTAGGACTGTTCTCTGTAAAGAATTAAGATACTTGCTAGGTATGTATATGGCCTTTTCAACAAGGAAATAAGCCAAGATGACCTCTTACATATATGCTACTAATGGTGGAAGGTTTTTCACTCAAATTCCTTCTGTTATCTGAAGAAATGAAGCTGTTATCCTTACTGCTATTTTAATTTAAAACTATATACTTAGATGGCTAAAAATACTGCTGCTTCAAAGCAAGGAAAGATGCATCAGTTTCCAGGCTTTCTTATTCAAAACCTTCCCTGTTATTCCTCATTTACCCATAAAACTTTGCCCTTACAGTTAGTTTGGTTTCGGTCAAATGAGCAGATTTATGTGATAGTCAACCCCAATGTGCTTCTAATGAATCTGCATGTCCTGGAAGGCTGAGAAGACAGTGGGATAAGTGAATCCTGTCTGAAAGGGGGATACAGGATGTGAATTTGGGCCTCAAGGTTACAGTACCAGCATAAATATAGCTAACAAGCAGCATAACAGATTCCTTTCACACAGTGACTGAAGCTCTGACAGGCACAAAGTCAGTGTTTTTCTTCATTCCCATTTATATATATCTTGGGATATTTTTAAGGGACTATGCTCCTGTGATTTATTTAGCTTTGTTTCGAAGCTCAGTTGCATAAACCTGAGGCTTGAGCAGGACTTAGTGCAGATGTGCAGTGGACAATGGAAACACCATATAACTGACTTTGAAGATAGAGGCCCCTAGGGTGAGGGGCAGTGATTTAAATGAATGTAGGACATTCTGCTCTCACAAACAGTGAGGTCTGTGTTCTAAGCATTATGGATATAAAAATAGTTGCCCAAGGAAACTTGTCTTTCTGAGGAACTCTGCTCTTAGGAGGGCCTTTAAAGCTGTCTCTGCTATTGTACTAATGACAGTGACAGGGCTCTGAAATCCAGAAGCTGCATGAATTACGCTGTGGGCATTGTGCTGCCACCTTAGCAATCTATTTTTAGTGGTCACTGATCTTTATATTTGCAAACATAAACGATCTTATTTTAAAGATACAGTAATGATTTGACTTGTTCTGGTCATTTGCTCAAAACCATGACTTTTCTTAAAGTAAAGGTATTTTACTTAACTCGAGCAACTTCAGATACACACAGAATGGGATTTTACACATGTTGGACAGAAATAAGAGAATCAAGCCACGACCAGAAAGATTCCAGAACTGCAAAGATGTTTTTGATTTGATCCTAACGTGTGAAGAAAGAGTCTATGATCAAGTAGTAGAAGGTAAGGACCTTGAACTGATAAACCAAGTTAACTTTGAGTGCTTTTCCCCACTCCCTCCTCCTGAAGTCCTTCACAAATCTGGAAACATCTCTGTCCTCTGACTATGGCTGCTGAACACCAGCAGGGACACGAGCTCACAGTTCACTGACGTAGACTTTATGTACCAGAGAAGTGGTGGCTGAATACTTAGTTCTCAAAGATGCTGGCGTTGGCAGCTACACAGAATGTGTATGTATGGCAGTTATAAGGAAATAGCAAGCATTTGGAGAAACAGTTTTGGTTGGAAGATGCTCATGGATCTAGAAAACTAGCAAGTTGTGTGTGATGAGCATTTTTCCACCCTGGGTTGATGGACAAATGAAGTCTAACCTGTGTTCCTTATGCAACTTCCCTTCTCTGCAGACTTTTGATCTACCAAGCAGTTTATCCATGATAAAATTTTCCTGTACAGGTGGAGAAACTGTTCTTGAGCATGGTTTACACTCTGCAAACATGCTGCAGCTTTACCCTTATATGAGTCAGTGTGAGATACGCCAGAAGAATCTCAGTTGGGGTTTGGGTTCTGCATGAAGACAATGCAGCAACCTTGATGTGAACTCACCAAAAGTTACGGGGTTTCAGCAGTGATTCAGCTCCTGGGCTGAGAAGCCTCTGTCTGGAAATACAGGTTTATGTGAGGTTTGAGGTGTTTCCTTCACTTTGAAAGACCAGGCAACTGAATTAGGATCATGCACACAATTTAAAAGGCTGTTGCCTTGCCTTTTCAGTTCATAGTGGTCATGTCACAAGCAAGACAGAGGATGATCCATTTGGGTTTCTGCAAGCTGAGCAATTAGTGTTCTGAATGTTTAAGTAAAGTGTTTGAAATGTGTTAGTAAGTTCTCAGAGCAACTGCCTGGTACTTGAATGGATCCTCAGCAATATGAGCATGTCTCACATAGAAGGCAGCTATCACTCTAATGAGTATCCTGAGGAAGGGGAGGTGAAGAGCAACCACTTGCTAATGTCCCAGTGGTGCATCTCTCTAAATTCATGATAATGCCCAGCTGACCAATTAAAGGAAGAACCTTGAGTGATTTTTGCACTCAAGAAGGAAGATGTGCACAATGTCTATGTACTTTTAAAAGTCTTATGGATACTCTGTAAAATATGATACCATTCCACCCAAAAGTTTGCTGTTACATGTATTTTGTTTTCAAATAGATTTAAATTCCAGAGAGCAGGAGACATGTCAGCCAGTACATGTGATCAATGTGGACATTCAGGATAACCATGAGGAGGCAACACTGGGTGCATTCCTTATCTGTGAGCTCTGCCAGTGTGTAAGTAGAGAGGGCTCATTGCCTACGGGTTCCTTGGACCCAGCTGACTGCACAGGGGTTGGGGTTTGCTTACTAATCTTTAAAGATGCTGCATATTGCAAAAGTTAAGTAAAATCCTTGTCAAAAGATGTACGTTTCCAAAGTCTTGAGGTTATTTTTGGAGCTGTTGTGCAAACAGAGGAATTGTGACTGAGTTCATGGCTTCCAAAGTGGACTCTGTGTGTGTGCATTCAAACCAAAGCACTGATGAAAAAAGCAGTATCACAGAGCACTGTGTGTAACTATTGCAGTCTGAGCCTGTACTCAAAACACTGTTTATGGGGAAAAACAGCGTTTCAAAAGCAGTTGTGATACGTGGGGGTTTAAACATCAGAGTTGCATTCTGAATCATGATACACTTGGAAAAACATCCTATGTAGGTGTATTTTGTAGTACCACTCTTGCATGTATGATGTGGAAGAGAAAAATGGTGCCTTCTGTCGTCCACATTCAGGGGCCTAGTCCTTGAAGACTGAAATAAGCTGCACACAGAGCAGTTGATGTAACTGTCAGGAGACCAGAGGAAGGATCTGAGTCCTTTTACACTGTGCAAGTTGCTGAGTTCACCTATTCCAGTGTGGCAATAGGCTTTGGTTTTTTTCACTCTAGCCTGTTTGATCTATTCTGGTCTTAAATCCCTTCCAGATTCAAAAAGCCTAAAAGGGTTCAAGGACTTGCAATTTTAACCATCTGTTCAGTGTGCTTGTAGCTATTCTGAAGCTTCCATTTGTTACCTAGCGAGGATGGATGTTGCCTACTCAACAAAGTACTAGTTAAGTGCCAGTTCAGTGGGTTGGAGGAAGAAGGATATGCAGATAAACATGATGCAGAATATATGTATATTTGGGAATCTCAATAAAGCACCCAGTTTAGATTGCACAGTAAGCCACAAGCATTGAATTATTACAGTTTTCTAAGCTACATCGTGTCCTTGGAGTCTGGTTGCTTAGTGGGTTTTTTTCTCTTCTAGATACAGCACACAGAAGACATGGAAAATGAAATAGATGAGCTGTTACAGGAATTTGAAGAGAAAAGTGGAAGGACTTTTCTTCATACTGTCTGCTTTTATTAAAGCACATCTGTCTCCTAGGCCTTAATAGAGATGAGGGAAGCATGTGTTTCAAGTTCTGACTATACTGTATTTTCCTGGAAAATGAATATTGTTCTTCTTTTTTTTTTTTTTTGTTTTGTTTAAAAACTCCTTTTCAGTGTCTTTTTGTTTTGTTTCAGGTATTCTGTCACAGGGAGGCAGAGATACTGGTTGGCATTGTACATATGAGATGATTAAAAAGTATACACAAAGGCCGCCTATTTAAAAATGCAAATCAAGTTTTTCTTTAAATCCTGCTTTAATTATTACAAGTAGGGTTTTAATTATAAAGAGAATGTTTCTTGAATATAAGTTTATAATGGATTTTTCCAGCTTACAAATTCTATTTTATTTCAGTTGTGCTTTTCTGGGTTTTTTTTTTTTATTTGAATGTGACAGAATGGCTGAACTCTGTGAGGATCTGAATGGAACAATATAAAAATGAGTATCTGTATATTATTAAAAGTTGGAAGCATCCAATAAAACTGAAAACCCTGGAAGTTTGTCTATTTTCAAAGCAGCAGCTAAGTGTGACTGTTGTCTGGGAGGTAAAACACACAGTATCTGAAGTAGCACAAGAATGCTTGTTCCCAGTGTCTTGGTAGTAACAACAGGAAGATATTGGTGGGATTCAAAAGACCCAAACTGCATCCTGTGTTCAGAGAGGCTGTGGATTTGGGCAGCTCCTAATGATTTCTGATCGTGGGTTTGAACCAAAGTGAGCTGCTTCCTCTGCATGAATTTAGGGCACTACCAGGAAATCTTTGGGGTCTTAATTGCTTTTGAATTATTGTGTGTGAAATTAGTAAGACTGTGAAGCTGGAACTGTAGCAGTCATGGCCAATTGTGTAAATGTCTTCTATAAAGAAGGTGGGGAGAAATGACAAATTCCACTGTCAATAGAAATAGTTTAAAGGGCTTTTTACTGAGTTATCTTTTGAATAGAAGCATTTTCCTCCCATACAGCAACAGTAAACATGCTTTGTCACAGCTCAAACTCCAGAAAACTGAGTATGTGTATACAGAGCAAAAGGTCAGATTTGTATTTAAATGATGGAAGTTAAAAAACAAACCAAATCATTAGACATTCAAAATGTGAATGTTAAAATGTTACTGCTTACAGGCAAGAGCAGATCTTATAAGTTTTGTTAAAGGGATGCATCAACAACATGGAGCAGATGAGGTTTATGTGCTCTTTAATACTTGGATATGTGGGGACAACTTTTTAAACATCATGTTAAAAGTGAAGTAGCATGAACTGGGGTTTGAGCTCCTGGCTTCTCTTTTATTCTATCACAGGCCTCTGACATCACATGAATCACTTAATTTATCTTAACTTTAATTGTTTTGCACATGTAGGAAGTTAATGTGAAGTATTTTGCCTCAATTTAGGGCAACTTTATCCACCTATGTGGACAACTTCTGCTGTGTATGCAGTAAGTTATATGGCAATGCTGCTTAACCTCTTGCATTCATATCTATTAAAAGGCATCTGCTTCACACCTGAAAACTGCAGGTCTGTATCTGAAAATACTTCTTTGCGGTTGCAGATCCTGAAGTCTGTTGAGTCAGGCCCCCAAAGAGACCTTATATGTCTCTCTGCCCCTGGGATCTGGGGGTTGGCTGTGGTTTCATCTGCCTTGTGGGAAAACTTAGACCTCTGCCAGCTCAGTCTGTGTCCTGGACAATGTCCAAATGGGTCGTTGCATCATACTTGGGTCCCAGGAATGTTTAATATCCCTGAATTACCTGTGCTGGTTTTCTTGTCCGTTAAAAATACTTAAAGCAAAAATTTGGTGTAGAGTGAATGACTAGAATAGAACAGTTAGGGGATGGGGAGCTCAAGCAGCAGCTGGGATGAGGTTTGCAGAGTTCATGTTTTCTGGGTGGCTTGTCTTGTCCCATTTTGTTTCTGGAGACTGTATTTGAAGGATTTCATTCAGCCTCCTCTGCTTCTGCTCGTTTGTCTGATAGCATTGCTTGTTTCCATGGGGATATTTACAGCCAAAGGAAGAAGATGATTCTGTAAGGACTGAACTGCTTTAGTTGATCTCTGGAAAAAGATATTTCAAGCAAGAATGATACAGAGTATTTTGAGCAGAGTTTTCCTTCCCTGTACAGTGTCAGTGATGAAGTCAACTCTGTGGCAAGGTGAGAGTTAAAGAGTCTTTGAAAGTATTTTCTGCTTTCAACTTCATCCATCCTAAACAGAACTCTTTGTTGTTATTTTATAGAAATGCAGTGCAAACCCAAATAGGATGTTTTAACCTGAGTATGTGGAGATTTACAGCAGTGTCATTTCTATTGTATAAACTTTATACTTTCCATGTGTGTAACTGGCAGAGGATTCTGGTTGCTGTCGTGCCAAGTATTCATTAGTAGAACTTAAGTTCACTGCATCTCCTCAACTGAAATGAGAAGTTTTGATCTAAAACCATGATACAGGATGTTACAGAATTGTTCTTTCTGTCCTAAATATTCTGCTCATAAGCAAAACCAATGCTTTGAGCTGGTCACTTGTCATTTTGTTTATTCACCAGTATATAGATGGATGGATGAATGGATGGATCACTGACCTGGCTGGACAAGCAAGTATTCTGAATGATCTACAGTCCAGTTCAAAGCATTTCAAATTGCTGTGAGCAAAACTGCTTCTTCACCTAAAGCTGTTGTTACTCTGACACATTACTTCTCATTTAACTTACAGGTTAGTGAAAAATGTATGCATATTTATAGTGGCTTTGTCTCTATATGCTTCGTTTGTATTGAAATCCACAATGAAGCTCAGTTTATAAAGAATCCTATGGGGTCCTAGTCTTGTTTGGGAGAAATATATTTATACACATGCAAATATATATGTGGGTATAAAATAAAGTTATTTTCTGTGTCAAAAAAGAAGTTCAAAGAGAAACTTTGGTTTAAAGGAAATGGGGGAAAATAAGGTATCTTTCCTTTAAGAGTGGGGTGGCATATGTATGTTGATGGCTGCTTATCCCTGCCTTGTAGATACACTGACACTCCTTTTGATAAGTATTAGTACTGAAAGTTGGTCCATTTCTTTTGAAGTCCTCTTAAAATTCTTCTTAAGTCATCTTCTTTTGGCCTTCTTCCTGTCGAATGGATGAAGGAAAGCAGTGAAGGGTTTAACACCTTGTGAACAGAGTGTGAGTATTCAGAACTTGGCTGTGATGGGTGAGTGCTGCTGTAAATGAGTTTTCAGCTGTCAAGGCTGCTCTCCCATTCCTGTAAAGGCTGGCAAAGGTGGCTTCAAAATGTTTTGTCAGCATTTCTCTCTTTTTTTGACTTTCTATGAAAGGCCACATTGATTAACAAGCAGCATCTATTGAAGTGTGTTTGTAAGGTTTTGCTCTCTTCCTGCCACTTCCTGTGTGGGCAGATCTTTGCCAAGAACTTCTTGAGGTTCCCATCTCGCATCCCAGCCCTCTGCTGATCCTATCCATAAGCTATAGAGCAGTAGAGCCCTGTTCACTTCTAGTTTGCAGCCTGTTTTTCTTTCATACAAATCACTCTCAATTTTGTGTCCAATTTCTGGGTTTCTTGTCTTGCTTAACACCTTCGTAACATTCATGAACATTCTTTTGTCAGAGACATCAGCACATCTTTATATGAATAAAAAACCCCTGGTGATTTAAGAGCACTGCTGCTATCTTATTTCTGAAGTCCTCTGCTTGTTGGCTTCCTTCATTTGCTGATAACACTCAGTGCACGAAGTGGTGCAGATAAGGCAATTGGGCTGCATATGGTGGAGAAGAACATTCCTCCCTAGGTTTTGATATTGCTGGATCTGACTGTGCAAAGATCAATGATCCCAGTTAGATTTCCCCAATGCAGCAGCCTAATTAATTTGTTGCTAGGCAGATTACCCAGCTTCAACTTCTGTTTCTCATACATGTAGGAGCTTAGGAGAAGGTATCAGTTAAGGACGCACATAAATGTTTTTACCAGGAACTGTGGAAAGAACAGGGAAATAAAAAGTGGAGTATAGAGAGGGTATAGGACATAGGTTCTTACGGAAGAAATGCTAGCTCTAGTTCTTGTTTAGACTCTATAAATTCTGACTCGTGTGAGCACCCCAGAATGCCATTTGAGGTCTGCTCCCTTCAAGAGGAAAGTAGAGGGAATCAGTTCCAGTGACTGTGGCTTGTGATAATATTCCTACCTGGACTGCATAGGCACAGTGCAAAAACAAACCTGAGGTGGTTCCCATATAGGTGTCTCTGATCTTTTTTATCATCTTATTGCTGGGGCTTAGAAGATACTTTATAAGGAGGGAAGGGTATGTTTCACTGTCTGCCCTCAAATGCTAGAGGCTGGGTGACAGCACCAGCTCATTCTTGGGTTAAAACAAAGGAAGGAGGCAGCTGATCCCTTGTAGAATTGGCCAAATGCCACCCAGCTCTTGTAATGTGGACCATGGGCTTGTCTGCATGAGGATGGTGGAGACAGGGCAATGTGGGACTTGAAGCTGAACAGGAGCCAGAGGTAGTGTGGGTGTGGACGCTTGTTTTCCAAAAGGAGCAGCTTATTTCTAGTGATATTAAAGCGATTAGGAACAAGTTTAACAAATGTGTTGTAAACTATTGTGGTAGGAACCCAAAACTGAGCATCTGCTAGAACCTATAGTAAAAAAACAGTCTTTGCTCATGCAAGTGTAATGTCACTTCGCTCAAGTACAGTCAGTCCCTGCTGCCTCTTTGCATTAGGTGGAAGTTCCTAGAGAAACTTTTCTCAGCCTTATTTCCCTGAGACATTCAGATGTGCTGCACACCATGCACTGCCTCGGGTCCTTCTTGTGTCTCTAATCAGGTTGTGAGCAACCCAGAGTTCACTGTGTGCTAGTGCTGAAGGGATTTCAATGTTGCTGCTGGTTTGTTGCTGCTGAACAGCCAGCCTTCCAGTACCTAAAGGAGCAGACAGGAAATCTGGAGAGGGATCTTCATCAGGGACTGTAGTGATAGGACAGGGGCAATGGGTTCAAACTGATACAGGGGAGATTTAGGTTATGTATGAGGAAGAAATTCTTTGCTGTGAGAGGGTGAGGCACTGGCACAGGGTGCCCAGAGAAGCTGTGGCTGCCCCATCCCTGGCAGTGTTCAAGGCCAGGTTGGACACAGGGGCTTGGAGCAACCTGCTCTAGTGGAAGGTGTCCCTGCCCGTGGCAGGGGTTTGGAACTGGAGGAGTTTTAAGGTCCCTTCCAACACAAACCACTCTGGGATTCTATGACAAAACCTTTCCTCTGTGCCCCAAGCCCAGCTGAGAGCTGACCCAGCCCCGTTAGTGGCGATGGCTGGAAGAGCTGATTGACTTCAGTTACACAAAATTCCTTGACGCTTCCCTTCAGATTGTCCATTCTCTCCTGTGACTTCATTTGGCTGTTACTTTAAAAATGCCTGTGTTTTCTGCCACTGGCAGAGTAACCAGCTGCATTATCTCTGCATTACTGAGGTCTGCATTCAGCCAGTAGGAACAATCTCCTAGCTCAGTAAGAAGTGACAGCAGCTCAGAGAAGAGGGAACCCTCAGGGGTTGGACAGAATCGTGGTGATGGGCACCTTCCCATCCCTGCTGCTCTTGGGCTTATCGAATGCTTCATGTGTGTGACTTCATTTAAGGAAAAAAGATCTGCACTGCAATCTGTGCTCTAATTTGAGGGCACCATTTAGTGGTTTTAATTGTGTGACAGTATTTTGGTATTTTCAATACCCGGTAGTAGGTTAATGACTGTTCCTTGAAGAATGGAGTTTATATAACCCAAGTCATTACATAAGGCAGCTGGTTGTGGCCTGAGGAACAGAAGGAAAAACAAACATGTGAGGATGCAAAACCCGGAGCAAAAAAACTCCATGCTGCTGACCCTGAAAAGCCTAAACTATAAATGATACTTGAGTTCGAGCAAGGTGAAACTCACCTTGAGGAAGGCTGAGGGCTTGGAGATAAAGGCACGACACGATGGCCATCAAGCTCTGTGCTACCACGCATTTCCCACGTGGTGGCTACGTGGTTTACATTAAGGCAAACAGCAAACAAACAAGCAGAAAGTTATTCCTCTGCTCTCTTATTTTTCCCAGAGCTCCAAACCACGGCCTGAGGTGGACTGACCCAGGGGTGAAATAACACCATGGGAGAACCTCGAGCACAACCTTTTGCTCAGACCTTTGATCTTAGGTTTGATAGACAGGATGATGTTGTGTGGGGTAGTTTTAATTCAGTCCTGAAAGTGAGTGGGTCTCCTGCATCCACATCACCCCAGCTATTCTTAGGGTGCTGAGATGTCCCAGGAGGTGGTGGGCAGAGGTGGGAATCATTCCTGGCTCTGATGCCAAGGAAGGGCTGGGCGCCCTCAGCCTTCTTTGGGTGCCCCTTTGGGCATCTTCCTTGGGGCGAGCAGGTGCTCTGGCCCCGGGATGAGCAGAAGGGACAAAGGCTGGAGCTCCTCCGATGGGGCCGCGGCTCTCGGAGCGGGCAGCGGCTG
>NW_009914355.1:0-33500 GCF_000696875.1 Nestor notabilis
CATGGGAAGCTCCCGCCAGCCCAGAGTGAGGCAACGCAGAGGATGCAGAAATGGCTGAACCGAGGGGGACGTCCCAGCGCCAAGACCCCCCCGCAGGTATCACAGCCGTGGAGCCGCCAAAAGCCGGTCAGGGAGGGGACCGCGCAGCCCCCTCGGCCTCATCTCACCCTACTCTCGGGGTGCAGAAGTGCACCTTTTCAGAGGAAAGGTTGAGGTGTCAGAAAACCTCAGATGGAGAAGGTCCTCCCCGCCCCGTCCACGTCCGTGCTCCCCCTGCTAAAACCCTCAGCATTCATCACCCCAACACCTAGTGTTCATATATCTGAAACATTGAAAATCTCTTTTCCTCATTTTTTGCAATTGCCCCTCTCCTGAATTTTCACTGCATGTGCTCTGCAGCACACACAGCCACAAAACCAGGTCAGGTTTATGGGTGAGCTTGAACACTTGGACTTTCTGCCTGTATGGTTCACTTCTGTGAACTCTGTGGAATGGGCTAAATTTTAAGGGTTTGGTAAAGACAGTTGTCATAAATGTGCCAGTCATTTTCTTAAGCACTCCATCCAGAGATGCTGTCTGGAAGTGGTGAAGGTCAGACATAATAATTTTCATGAAGGCTCGGACTTCTCAGACAATTTTCTGTCTCATGGCTGACCTTTGGGTATTTTTCTTTTCTCTGAGCCTTGTGTAATGCAATGAACAATAATCATAAAGTAACATTCACGGACATTAAACCATAAAACCACCCTACCGAATCACAGTTTGCACTCACAGGGATTATTATCATTTGGGCTAAAGATTTTTTTAGACAGTAGCAGTCAGAATTTGTTGATGTGCTGGCCAAATCATGTTGTTCATCTACAGCAATTTAGGCAGGTGAGCTTACTTTTTGAATGGGAAGTAAATAATTACATTTAAGGAAAGGTATTGTAAACTAAAGATGTTAGTAAAAGAAAAAAAATCTGAAAAGTAGTAGGGAAAAGGGTAGAATAATTTAATATACTTGTCCTGTGTTAAGAAAGCAAATGCAGAACTCTGCTAAAGCAATGTTATGGTTGCTATTTTAGTTATGCAAAGTCAGGCAATTCATAGATATCATTTTCATATGAAACTACATTTAAGCCAACTTGTGTGATATAAATATCAAACTTCTCACCAAACACATGGAGAAAAGCTTCTATTATGAAAGGAAAGCGTGCTGTGGTTGCTTAGAAAACTCTGATGTTGGGCAGTCAATCTCTGTGTAGCAGAGGCCCAGCCCAGAGCACACATAAGGGAATGGGAATTCTCCCTTTGAATCCTGCTCTCACAGCCAAATCTTGAATCGGCTTACTGTTTCATCCAAAGACAGTAAAATGCTATATTTACAGCACATTGCTTTCCAAAGCAACCAACAGCTAAGCAACAGGCCTGTGCCCCCATGCAGCGGAAACCTCTGAAAAGTAAATGGAAAAGAAGAGAGCTGTAGAGGAATGCCTCAACCATGTCAGAGCTGCCGATACACT
Source organism: Nestor notabilis (assembly GCF_000696875.1). Taxonomy (NCBI): domain Eukaryota; kingdom Metazoa; phylum Chordata; class Aves; order Psittaciformes; family Psittacidae; genus Nestor; species Nestor notabilis. The sequence goes on from NW_009914355.1 coordinate 1,506, forward strand.
GAAAAGCCATTTGACCCAGTATAAACATAGCCATCGGAAATCAAGTCAAAACCCAGAGATGACTGGAGATTTACTGAAGTGTTGGCAAAAGCTGAAGACGCCAAGGGTGGGAAGTTGTGTCTTGCTTGTCTGGGAGCAGAGATAGCAGAGCTGGCTGGGGAGAGCTGGCATTGCCCCTCTTGCCATTGCCAAGAAGATGAAAAAGAGGGGCAGTGGCTCTTACACACTTCTGGCGAATACTGCCCTCCTCCCAGGATGCCTCAGCAGTGCCAGAAGTTTCCAGGTTGATTTCTGCAGGGCTGTGACATAAAGAACAGAGACAACAATATAATTACCACCAGAGACTGCTCAAGGCAGGACTGCTGCCAAAGCTAACTTCCTAGGCTGCCCGTACCTACATTGTTACATCCACTACCCAGATACTCTGGGCCACAAACAGAAGGAAGCTGGGCTTGCAAAATATAGCAACAAGTTAGGCTTTCATTCCCCTGGCTAGTTGGCCCAACTTTCAGATCCTTTCCAGCAACATGATTTCCCCAGGGTCTTCTCACATTTTCAGGTTTCAGCCCATATTATGGTTATAATTTTTTAACACAGGATCATGCAGAAAGTTTTCCTTCCACTAGGAAGCCAGCTGATGTCAAAGTACTTCAGCTTACCAAAAACTGCTCCACACTTCCAAAATAAAATGTGTTCATGTTCATTACAAGACATGGCACTAATCACATCTATTTCTGAGACTAGGGTTTGCCTCAAGTAAAGTGTAAACAGACATAATCCATTGTGCTTCAGATTTCACTGGGTAATGAAACAGGGCAAATGCCACAGCACTTAAGTCTTGCACAGAACAGAAATAAAGACAGAGAAGCACAGTTTAGTCTTCCCTGTGTCTCCACAGAACTGCCCTTTATTTGGGGATTGCCTGCGGAAAATCAAGGAGCCTTTCATCGAACCCACGACATGATGTGAGAATGAGGGAGCAACACTACCATAAACATCGGAAAAAGTCATTAAATCTCCCTAAGCTAGTACCGATCACATGTTTAAAATACATGTTAAACACATAATATTGCCTCAAATCAAGTGTGAGGGAAAAACCCTCAGAATATTTAAATCAGGAATTGTCTAAAATAAAAGAGGAGTAGAGGGTGTGTTTGTGCCTATAGCAACTGTAATGTGTTACCTGATTCACTGAATGTACTTCTCTCAAGAAACACCTACCATTTTAAAATCAGCTCCAGAGTCTGACGGGAGGTTCAGAAGATTTCCAATCTTACTTTGCCGTTTGAGATACATGAAATACTCAGGACAAAAGAACAGATTGGGCAGATTTTCTTTAGAGAAAATCCATTTTTCTTGTAATTGCCACCAAACATCTCACCGCCACAGCTTGTTAATAAAGGCAATATAATTCTTTTTAATAGGTAGATATGCAAAAATGTGAATATTCTTGATTGTCAAGACCTACAATTTTATATATACATATTGTATTTTTTTAAAAAGGATATGTTTCTGGGAATCTATTTTTGTCCTGGACAAAGTAAATGTTAAATTATTGACATTATGTCAACCAGCATTTTTCCATGTCAAAGTTTGTTTTGGTAATTCTGTCCTGCTGCAACATTTCACAATATTTTCATTAACTTTGGAATTTTTAGATTATTCAAATTATACCAGCTGAGATGTATATTGAGAAGCACAAAGCTGCATTAGAAACTTTGAGCTCATAGGGAAAGATTTTAACTATAAAAGGAAAAACATAGATGAGAGAGAGTCATATCTCACTAATGGTTTATTAAACGTTATCTGAGTATACATCATCAATGCTTAGCATTGAAATGTTGAAAGTAAGATGAGTCTTGACCAGAGCAGAGAAGGTACAGACATGCTAGAAATGGTCATCATAATGAGAATACAGGAAAAATCCACACAATGAAAGTCCAGCAAATTTAAAATTAATTAATGAAACTACCACTTTTCGCAGTTCGAACCAACCCCAGGAATTTAGGTTTTGAAGAACCTGGAGTGAAATGTTGGGATTTTTTTTCTTAATACAATTTTTTTAGGGCTGGATAATTTTATGACTGCTAATAGCATTTGTAACTATGCAAGCTAGGATAATAACAATGGTAATCAAATCTCATGCTTCAGGGCATAAATTGATTGCTTGAAGGGGCTATAGAGGTTTTTCTTTTCTTCCCACTACTGAGTACATGATTTCACAACTGACTAAGTGTATTACAAGGGGAATGTTGGCTACTGCAGCTAGACAATTGATCTAATATGTAATAACAAATAAGACAACAAAATACAGTGAGCTGCCTATCTGCTTTGCAAACATTAATTGATTTAGGATCAAATTCAGTTAAATATTTGGTCCTTATTTTCCAGTTAGTTTCCTACAGTTCTTTTGAAAGCAAACAGTGAGGTTTAGATTTTAAAAAAATAAAAAAGAAAATAACCCAACCAAACACAAAAAAAAACCCCAAAACAAAATCCCAAACAGCCCCACAAAAATTTGGAGCAAGAATCTCACAACGAATCATAAATACCCAAGGCAGGCAAGCGGATTACTCCATAGTTAGGTTCAGATCCAAAGATCAGCATGAAAAACAATTCACGTAATATCAAGTCACCATGCAGACTGACCCCTGCATCCCCTATGGCCAACTTGTAAGAACTTGCTTTTGAAGATGACCGTATGTTTCCTTTAAAAACAAGGTTGTGGTCTTTTCTTTGGAAAACAGGCACAGCAAGAAATGAGATTGTTCAGCCTGGAGATGGGGATTTGGGTTTAATTCCCAGCTGTACCAGAAAGCTCCAGACAGGTTTGAACTCTGATGCAGGGAAGATAGATTGAACTCTGCATAACATATTTTGTAAAGCAGAAAATAATTGAAGATTCACTGGACTCAAGCTGGAGCAAAACTGAGCCTTACCTTTGTTATGGCATTTATGGAAGGAAGGCTTGAAGTCCAGTGGTGCCACAACAGCATACTCATGCTTTTTCCTTCAAGTATTCGCTAAAGATGCTAGAACATGTGCAGAAAGCTTCTTTCTGAATGAATATATAGTACAGTATATAAGAATAACTTTGTAATTTGTCATCTTTGATGTCATTGTTTGTTAAGAAAGACCTTTATCATTCCAGGGTATAGGTTTGGGTTGATTTGGTTTTTTGGTTTGTTTGGGGTTATTTTTTGCTCTGTGTAGTAGAGACAATCCCAGATACAACACTTCAAAGCAGAACTCCATAGCACAGGCTTCAAGTACATACTTGTATTGAAAGTAGAGGTCTGCCATGTCAGTCTAGTTGGCACTCCACCAAAGACACCTTCTCCTTTGGTCCTCTGCCCAGTTATCTAGTTGGCATGTACCAATTTCTGGGATGAAGCTACAAAACTGTAAGTCAGGCTGTGCCTGAACAGCAGACTAACACATGCCCGGTCGGTCATTCCACCACAAAATAGGACAAGGTCATTTATAAAGAAAAGCAAGTATCATACTCACAAAAAATGCTATCTGAAAATGTATCTTTGGTCTCTGTGCAGAACTGGCATGAAGCCCAGAAAGAGCAAGCCACAATATTTAGAGAAATGGAATCGTGACTCATGTCAGGACAATGGCATTGATCTCATTCATTTGTAGAAGAGATTAAAGAGACCTAGGAATAAAGATTTTGTATTTCCTGAACAATGACTACTAGTCAGTGGACAAAACATCAGCAACAAAGTCCCCCCTATGAGCTTATTCTTGCCTAGCAGGGAGGTGGGATATGCAGAAAAAAAGCCTTTAACTCATAAAAAAAAGCCTTTAACTTCATAACTCATGAACAGAGTCATAATTTTTTCAGTGACAGAGATGAGACCTATAACTCAGCAACTACTGAATAAAATGGGGTTTTTTTCCTTTCTGTCAAGGTCAGCTGGCATGATTTGCACAAAATGTCTACTGCCAAAACCCTACATAGATATAGCACAACCTGATTATTGATACCCCACTATAAAAAAAAATAAAAACAAGTGTTTTAAAGAAATGGTTTCTGCTCATTTTTCCACAGAGAGTCAAACCCATTTGGATTATATTAATGACTACCATGTACAGAATTACTATATCTACCTTTGAAAAGCAAGCAGTCACAGTTATGAATATAAACAGCAAATTCAGAATTATCAGGGACCTCCCTCCCAAGTTCTGCAGACACATGAACAAGATGATTACTGTGAGGTTCATTTCATTTTAATAAGAAAAGAAGAAATGACACTGATGTCCTAAGACAGGGACAAACGGTGGTCTTGGCTAATGCTATCATTTGTATTCTTCCATTTTTTATGTCCATATAGTGAATTGATTTTATTAAAATAACCTACATTAAAGTTCAAATCAAAAGCGAAATACTAGATGGGTTGTTGCTGAACCATGTGGTGCTCCCTGTGTTCCTTTACCAATTTAATCTGACTGGTGGGCTGCAGGGTGTTCAATAGGTCACCTGCATCAGCAATTTCAGTCCAAACAATTTGCTTCTAAATACTACATGGTATAATATACATTTTCCAATTACATTTCAGACTGCTTTTAAATTCTACCAGACAAAGTTACATGAAGAATAGAAGGCTTGGGAAACAACAGCATACAAATAACTGTATATTAGAATTTGGTTTTTTTGCACAGTCAAGCTATCAGCAGTTACACAAAACGATTGATACAAGCAGGGAAGCAATAGCTTGATCAACAACCTAAGATTTCTTTTAAAAATGTTGGCAATTCTCATGTAATAGAGTACATAAATGATTTATCCCTCTTCATTGTCCTTCGGACAAGACATTCAAGTAGAAAAAAGAATTAGTATTGGGAATATCAGATAGAATAATTGGGAAAACACTCCATAAAAACAAGCATACTTCTGTCTTACCATTCAATCTTATACATATGTTAGAAGAATAAATACATCCAAAATTTCCAAATCAAAGCTAGAAGTAAATGAAGTCCACAGCACAGGGTGACCTTAACCGTTTCGTAGCTAGCTGTAAGCAAGAAGTATGCTTTTTCAGGACAGCTAGTGAATGCCGTGTGATGGAGCAAGAAACAAAGAATGCAAGTCAGCGTCTGGATCCCCCTGGAGAACCTGCATTCTGGGTGGGACATAAGTCTGAGAGGGATTTAAGAACTATAGGTTGAACCTTATCTATTTGGAGGGCCACAAAATCCGTAGCTGTATAAGCAGAGGACAGAAAGTAAGTAAGCATAAAAAGTCTCTATTGCTTTTGTATTTTGTGCCAGTATGTATTTTGGAATTCACGTGTCTAGTTCTGCCTTCTGCAGCTCAGGATGGATAACAAACTACTACTTAGGATTCAAAAAGGAGTCAGGCAAACAACTGCAGCATTGGAAAGTGCATCTTACCATGAGCAATGAGAATTCATCAAGCAGCATGTTAAGAGACAATTAGATCCCAATCTGTGGTACCAGAAGGAATAGGTATTTTGTAATGGAGGGCTCCTCTATCCAGCAGACAAGGTGTAACAAGATCTAATGACTGGCGGATGAGAAAATCATTTATGATTTTTTTTCTAAACAGAAAGTTTCATTAACCCCTCAGCAGAATTTTCCTATTTGTGGTAAATTATTCACAATGGGCCATTATAACACTAAGACTATGTATTTTTCTTAAAAATACTTTTTAGCTCAAGAAAAAAGATTGAATCTGGAATGTACATTACAAGACATTCATGTTAGTTATCACAACGTTTGTACTGCAGCCCTTGCTGATGCCCAGCAATGACAAAAGCACAGCTAAGTGCCAGGTCTAGACCTCTAAAGAAACCAGTTAATCCAAGTCCTCCTGAAAGCTAAAAGAAACTTGTTTTGAGACCTGTCTACCTGTGAAGTAGCTGCAGCTGTAGCAGACTACACAGGATTATCCTCCTCTGATGGAGCAGAAGAAATCCTCAGTTACAACAGCTACATTTTGCTTGAGGGCTTGAAAAAGTTTCCGAGAGAGGTAATATGCTCCCTCAGAAATCAACAGCAAAGCCATATGCCATCTTAAACACACATGCTAGTTTGGCTAGATGTTAAATCCAACAAGGAGGGGAAACAATACTAGAGAAAAAATGCTGTTGAATTTACCTGTATCTGAATTCAGGTGTGTGTGCTCTGTTACATACTGATTTAATGATACAGAATTATCACGAAGTTCAAGCTAAGCTGACTTTCAGCTGCTTATAGTATAGCTGTGACACTTCCCATCAGCTGGAAATTTATCCTATATACTTTTCCAAATCTATCATCTCTAACAGCTCCCAAATTTCAACTTCGTTGAAACTGCTTTCTCAGTCCTTCTGCCATCTGCTTTTTGCTGGGCTCACATGTGTTTCTCTGGCAGTGACTCTGTAGAACATACTAAAGCAGTGAAAAGCACAACAGAAAGGGTATTTCAAAGTGTCTTGCCTCATTTAGGAGTTAAATGCACTTATATCACAAGTGCATAATGATTAAAAATATATCAGAAACCAATACATCTACATTTGAGTATAAATTTCTCTGCAAAGTATTCACTGACTGCTGAAAAAACCAAGCTCTTACAAGGTCTGTGAACAGAGCCTAGCGTATATTCCACACTTGAAGAGTCGCATGCATCCCTTATACAACCACTGAAGAAAGAAATCCCCATGTCAACATTCAAACTCTAGACAGGAATGCAAGTCAGACATCATTTTGCCATGATGACAGTAATCACCAATGTACAAAAAGATGTTTTCTAAAAGGAATTGCTTCTAGAAAGCCATATTCAATCCTCTGTGAATACCCAAACTGTTTATATTTCTCTTACCTTTGCTAGAATGAGTATCTTTCCGTGGTGCCATCCATGATGCACTGAAATACATTAAAAGAGGGAGCAAGAAGGGAGAAGAGATTACCATTTTCTTTCAAATTATAAATAAAACAAAAAACCTTTCAAATTTTACTTCTTTCTATATGACTACATCTCATTCCAATCCAAGAAGATACAGGTATCTTCTGGATTCATTAGTTAATTTATTCCGTGATTTGTAGAAGTGACTGTATTTTCTTTTTTTTGCTATAATTAGTTGCTATAATATTATGTATCTGTTGAAAACAGATGATTTTGTTCTCCACCCTTACTGTCAAGAGATTGGACTGATTGAAAATAAAGAGAGGGATATTAAATAATGCAATTGCAGCAAACCATTAAAAAATTAACACAAACCATTAAAAAAGGAAATCGTTATAAGATAACCTGTCTATCCAAAGTGGGAGTTAGCAGGGATGAAAAGACAAAATAACATGTCAAAATAGGCATGGCTTCCTCTGATCTGAGTTTTTGCACTCACAGAAGTTTTAATTCCACATGAAGATGCATTTCTTCAGGCACAGCAGTTGAAATACAGTGGGGCCTTTAGGTGGAAAATTAGAATATAAAGACTATCAACTGCCAATTAATCTTGTGAGGTCAATGGGAAACAGCCAGAATTGCTGTTTCCAGATGGGTGAAAGGAGGCTATGGAATTTAATTTATCCTGTTACCAATGCACTCTGGCAGATTTCCGAGCCCATGCTCTCAAAAAAGGAACTGAAAGACCAATGAGTCGGCAAGACTTGGAGTGTTACATGTCAGCTTCTTATAGTGCCTGGACTGGAGATGTAAATTCACCTGCTAAGAGGATAGATGGGACACACTGCTGTGCCACCCTTATGTGGCAACAAAGAATGGCCTGCAGTGGGCTTCGTGATGCGTCCAAAGGTGATGTGTTGATTGCACATATCTCATACAGCCCAGGAGGTGCACAAGAGAATGATTTGCTGTTTAATATTATTTGACTGTTCATTTAAATACCAGTAGTGCTGGTTAAAAAATCTCTAAACAGTTAAAAAGCTAGTCACACTTTACATCGCGTTGTAAATTTAAAAGTAAGACAGTATTGACTTACCAGAAACAGCTGAGTATTTTCAATGTTAGACGTTGACATGGGAAATGGGCTAGCAAGTTGCATTTGTCAAAAGCAGCTGAGAGATGTTAAAATAAATAAAGAAAAAAAATCATGTCTTCAAATTAAAAAAATCCCTGAAATCTTCAAAGCAATGGCTGAAGGCGTGAATGCTGTCACTGGTTCATACAGCTTTGTGTTTCCCTGGGAAAAAAAACAGTGAGAAATATTTGTATTACTGTGTGTTTTGACTCACATTTTCTCATCAAAAGACGCTATTTGAACTTAAATTACTGAGCAAGCTGCAGCATATTTATGGCTGTGGATCTCCAGAGAGAGTTTTGAATACTGTGAGGAGCCCTGTGCTGACAAAGCCTCTTTTAAACCACAGTTGATGAGGCCACTCAGCCAAAGCTGATTTTAAATACCTCCGTGATAAAATCAGGTGTAACAGATAACCCCTATGGACATCTGTTATGGCCACTACCATATTAATTCATTAATGTAGTAAAAAATAAAAAAAGAATAGTCTTAAATATTAAATGCTATTTAAAATATGTTGTATTAGCTTATTACAAATGGTCTTAATAGAATACTGGTAAAAGACAAGGGTATAGGTGAAATAACACCTTTCTTATGGAATCAGTTTATGGCATGTATGTATACTTGATGGTACACAGTTAACCTTTATCCTAAGCATAAATTACCATTTGTGACAAGGGAAACTTTGCTTCTGTATTTTCCAGAAAATGCTACTTTGGTCCACCAAAGAAGACAAGGTTATTAAGTGGAAAAGTGAGAGGCCACAGATTTCCACTAGCTCTGTAGGGAGACAAAAATATTTCTCAGCTGGAAAGTCGATGTAATAAGTTGTGCAAGGTAATGGAGAAATTCACATTCCAAGTTCAGCATGAAAACCACCAAAAGGCAAGAGAAACTAAAATATGGCTTAAAATGTGATGAAGAGGATAAGGAAGGCTTATGGGTGTTTACGCTGATGAGGACTTGGAGTGTGACCCAAAGAGTGGATAAATTGGATTGCTCTAACAGTGTTGTCTTTATCTGGTGTAGGAATGACAATGAATAATGGGGCTTTAATTGGCAGCTGCCTTTTCACCTGTGCTCTCACTTGTGCCTGCTGGAGTTACAGATGCTAAAAAGGGCAAAGACAAGGTGGAATTTATAAGAAAAGACAGTCAAAGATGAGCACATTTTGACTCCTTGTATAAATCAGGAGTAATGTCAACAAGCAACAGCATGATACCTCTGTGAAACAGGAGCAAATGTAATCAGAATGAGACCCCTTCTCATTAAGTGAACAAGTCAGTTCTGAATCAGAAGCATAACACTGCCTTAAATTAAAGCTACTTGCAAGACAATTTTTGCTATTGAATTTACACAGGTTTTGTTTTGCTTACAGAATAATTTATTATTATTTCTATTACAGTAATGACAAGTCCAGTGTTATGTTAGGTTGTGTGCACACTCCTGAGGTAACATTCATAAAGATAGAAATCAGGCAAAGAATGACACAGTAACAATGTAATGGGGAATTTTGGCAATGGGGCCATGTGCTTTATAAACTAATGCTCTTTCTGCAGGTTTTTTTAATAACATGAAGTTGTTTCGTCCTTTCATAATGTAACATTATAATGGCTGGTTTTGGCTATTTTCTCTGCTGGAGGGGAAGGGCTCTTTGGAAATTAAAAAAAATGAAGAGCTGAGTTTCTCATTTCAGTTCAGACGATGACAGAATTTAGGTTTCCTTCATGGAAGCTGGAACAGCGGTTGGTTTTTGTCTTCAGAAGACAGTTCAGTCTGGGGAAGAAGGGAAATCTGTGGGGTCACCCCCAAGCCTGGGGGAAGCTACGGGGTTCAGGGGGTGCGGTGGAAGTCCGAGGGCCACACCAACCAGCCTTGCATGCAGCTATGGACTGCTTCTCAGGCTCTTTTCTCTTCTGTTGTTATGGAAACAGCCTGCTGAAGGGTTGCTGAGGTTCTAAGTCCTGGATGTGCAATGAAGGCAGGTAGGCAGGGGATCACTCTGTGTAGTTTTAAAGCTGAATAAAGATGTGGATATTATTTTACATATATATTAAATAAACACAGATAGTCAAAAACCTAACATGGAGGCATTTCTAGGATGGCAATGTTTATAGGAAAGCCTGTTGGTGTGAATTTTTGTAACCACCTGCCGCATGTACAGCACCACCGTGCAGAATGCCAAAGGTTTTCTTATGAACACCATGTTCTTATGCGTCCTTGCCTAAGGAGACACCTGATTACACCCAGAGACAATTGTATGTGGTGCAGATTTCATTAAGAGAGTCCCTATGTTTCTCCAGTTGATTTCAAAGCTGTATCTAACCAGAAGTTCCAGGAGCAAAGACCTGAAGATAAAAAACTGCCAGAATAACAGTGGTGATTTGGAGAAAGAAGGCGGTCTGACACCTGAGATAATTCAGCAACTCTCGATGCTCGAAGGCTGGAGATAATAATTCCAAGAGTGTTATTTCATCTTTGATAACATGCATCATCCAAGCCACTGCTTCTAATTCCTTTCTTGGCAAACCAGACTGGTTTTTTGGACCTTCAGTTCTTTGTATAGTCAATCTGATGTTCTCAGCCTGTGAACCAAGACAGTTTTCTTTGAGAGACTCAATTACTTCCTTCAAGAATGAACTTGCAAGAGGCAGCTGTTAGATGTATGCAGTCATGTGAACATACCAGGGAAATGTGTCTGATAGCAAAAAAGGTCAAAAGAGACAACTAGTCCCTCCATGGGCTTTCTACCCCACCTTCTCTGCAGGCCGTCAATGGAAGAAAGCTCCTTTCTGTTTCTTCCCCAAGCATGCTTGGTTCACTCACTGCTTCATCTCTATTTATTCAGCTGTGCAATCTGCCTAAGACTATGCAAAATCTGTAAGTCAGACAGCAAGATTTAAGCATGGAACAAAACCATCACAAAAAATTCAGAGTCTCCACAGGATGAAAGAGGAAAGAAAAATTCTCCAACACTGTTTCACTAATGAGCCTCACACCTTTATAGTAAAAGTGAGATTATCTGCAGTTCACTCTTTCTTCCAAGTATATTTTCAGCTCTTTGCTAAAGCTGCTAATCAATGCACCAGATAATGCCAGCTCTGAATGTCATTCTTTATATTTGTCCATTCAGTATTGCCAGTAGAAGACTTAAACTCATGCAGGGTGCTGCAAGCTCGCATAGGTAAAACGTCAGTCTTTCCAAGCTGGACTGTGAACCTGGGAGTATGTCCAGAAGAGAAACAGTTGCACTATAGGAAACTTCTTCCCCTGCACTTCCTATCCTGGGGTGCACTGGAATGGATCAGGGCTTCTGGTGCCCTCTCCTGGTGCCATAGCATCACAATCTCCCCCATAGCAGTGGAACCACCAGTATGGTCTACTGGTGGTAGACTGACACCACAAACTGGTATTTAATTACTGGTGCCTATGATAATGTCAAATTCAAATCAGCAAACCTCATGCCCTGGGAGAGAGGGGGTTTGATCAAACCTAGAAGATGTGTGACCATGCCAAGGCTGTCCAGTCAAATGAACAGTATCGCAGTGACACACAGGCATCTCATTTGCTTTTGGAAGTACCACAGTCATGTGTTCAGGTCCATGAAATGATCCCAGGATTTTAGCTAACACAGCTCTTTTGATCTGAAGCTGGTTTCTTCAGGGCTAGCTTTGCGCTGCTCTACACTGCCTGGTGTAGAAAAAAACAACCCCCCTTCTTACTCTTGTGGAAGGGGCTGCTTGTGTAAGGAGTCTCACAAATATGAGACAGGCTTGTAGTCTGGACTACTGTCATTTGGGGGGCTTCCTAAATAAATCAACCCACACACATTAGACGTTTAGTGTAGATATCAGTGACAGAAGAGTCTTGTGGGCACAAAACAAATAAAAAGAAGAACTTTCCTTCAGAAATATTAGATGCTGACAACTTCTTCTGTCTTTACCTACAGGATACATAAGCTCTTTCCCCTCAGCAGCGTTCTCATTCCAGAGAAGATACAAAGATTTGGTGTAATCAGCAAAAATTATTACTTTAACTACTGAATTCACAAGAAAGACTTTATGGTACAAGCAACAGAAAAAAACTCTGATGAACAGACAGCTTTTTACTAGCTAATAGCATATGAGATCTCAAATTTCAGTGCAGAAAAGGTGAAATCTGGTATTCTAGAGTCTGCCCTACCTTATTGCCTCTATCTGAAAAGGAAATCACATAGTATTTTTCCATCAGTATTTGCTCCTGAAAGTTACATTGCCTTTAATTAGACTGAACTAAACTGGAGGACCAGTTCTCTTTAAAGTTCACTTCTCGGAGAGGGCAGCATCTTGGAGAAAGATTATCATGCACAGGCAAGATTGTACTAATTGGAGAAATTGGTGTTTCAGCTGCTGCAGCTTTGGAGTACTGGAATGAATTAAAACAGATGAAGCTGACATTAAATAGGTATTGAGAAAAAGTACCGAAGACTGGGAAAGCAAAGCAGTGTGCAAGGTGAGCAGGTATTTTATCAATGTGTGGTGTTTTCTAATTCCATAGCTCTTTGTTTTGCTGATTATGCAAAGTGGTCTGAGTCTTTTTAACACCATGTCTATAGGACATAGAAGAAATGTCCCACCATCAACCTGCAGCAGATGCCAGGGGACACTCAACCTCCCAGCAGGTCAGCAAGACACCTGGAAGAGACCAGTCTCATCCTCTCCCCACGGCTTGTACTGCCTCCTCAAGTCTTTCTCACAAAAACTCACCACTTGGTTTCCATGAGGAAGTATCTTGAACTTGAACATGTATCATGTATTTACTGTTTTTTTCTGCTTCAGGGCAGTACATTACTATCCAACACATAAAGCCTCATATGCACTGGTCAATAGATGCAAAGACACTCTCTAGTTTACAGCTGCACCATCAAAAGCTATTTGAATGCAGAAAAGAAAGAAATTGGCAAAGGAGAAAGATGGAACAATGCAGGGCATTATTCCCTTCCACAGGCCTCTACAAGGCTATGAGTACTAGGTGGTGTCTTCTAACAAATATATATTTTTGCCTCAATTAAGCAGACTTAAACTAAAACAGATACACAGACTAGTGTTGCGTGTAAACCCCTTATTCTATTTAAAGTAAATTCATTGAGAGCATTTTCCAGAAAATACTGATAAAATAAAGTGTCCTTAGGGAACCATATACCATCCCTTCTGCTCATTATATAGCTCGCTCTAACAGTTCACGATACTGAATTTTGTATCCCAGGTGCTGATGAAATAAATATTTTGCCAAAAAAAGCCCTGTTTTGAAAAATTTCTGGGCACCGATTTTAACATTGTGCAACATTTGGGAGACTTAGTGAGGTAAAGGCAGAACTAGGTCCAAGTAGGTCATAAGGTGTTACATGAAAATACTCAGAGGATAAATAATTAATTGGGTAGGGGAGAGGTGCTGTTCTTGGGCATTCTTGCTTATAATCTTTCATTTACATAGTGGAATAATCTTCAAAATAGGGATTATTATAATGTATGAATGCCTAATTGAAAGAAGGTGCTGCAGTTAACTCAGGAACTGCTTAATTTCAATCCCTTTTGTCATCCTTAAATGTGAATCCAAATTTAAACATGGAGGAAATATACATGGTGTATTCAGGAACAAACAAAGGTATTGTCTGACATAAGGAGCTTATGTAAATGGGGGATGGCAGAGCTCCTTTCACAGGAAACCTTTCAAATACCTCAATAAATCATGGAGAAGAGAAAAAAAATCTTTCTTTTAAGGAGATTTGCAGTAGGATTTTACCTGTCCAGGACTGAGGAGGGACAACGCTGCTCAGGGGAAAAAAGGAGCTTTGCTAGCATCTTCCTAAGCAGTAAATTGCAAATAAATATCAATTTTTCGTGTTCATGTGCTTGAGTGAGAAGTCTTCCATTATGTATCCACTGACAATTTGCTGATTTTAAAACAGAGGTGATATCATGCAGGGATAGATGCACCTGCAGCAGTGTTTCGTATCCTTTCAGTCCCCCTTTACATACCAGTAGATTTATTTTTGCTTTTAAAGGCACAGAGCCTATTAAAAAAAATAAAAGATGCCTGTACTGCAGTAGCTTGAAAAGACACTGGATGTGATCCAGTGGATAAAATGCAGGATCAGAGACCCTGGACATTTCCATTCTACTGAACACTGTCACTATCCTGCCATATATCAGCAAACTACTTCCTTCTCTCTTGCTATTCTTACCTTTTAATTTTCCATTTAGACTAGAAGTACATAGGAGTTGGAACTATCTCCTACTGCATATCTATAGATTTCTTTAATTCACAGTCTTCTGCTCTCAGTTTTTTTTGGAAGACCAACAATTATAATTACATGAAGGCAGGATACATGTGGATGCAACATTACTTTGTTCAGGCTAATCAGCTCAATTCTATCAGTGAAATCTCTCTCAATTATAGGAGAATCCATGTGTGCAACCGAGACAGCAGAAATCAATCCTAATTACTCCCCACTGACTGCATGATTCTCCTGTGCAAATCAAGGAGAAGGAACATGAAGTGTTCCCAACACGGGTGGTGGTTGTTGCAAATTCCTTCTTGCCGGAACCTGTTACTGCCCTGTTAGGAAACACTTGTGTTATGCCAAGGAAGAATACCAGCAGTATTTATATCAGCAATATTAAAAAATGGCCACTTTAAGCAGAAAAACAGTTATAAAACTCATCACATGCCCTTTCTAGACAAAACAGTGTCTCACCTGCCTCCCAGCAGGGTGTTCTGAGCAATGAATTCAATAGGTTGTCTAAGAAAAAATACAGAGATCCTTATGTTCTATGCCAGGTGAGAACTTCATAAAATAATTTCCTCCTCTTGACAGAAAAAGCTACATTTTGCATTCTTAGTAAATCTCCTTTATTCTGGTATAGGTTTGTGAATCTGTTTTAAACCCACATTCACGTATGGGTGGGCACTGGCTTTATCTATCACTATTCCCAAGGCATGCAGCAGGAGAGAGCTGGGTAATCTCTGGGGTTGGAGAGGGCAGGGATAAAAGTAGATATTAAAATTGACCCACACCTGGCAGGACCTCCCAGCTCACTCTGCAGCCACCTTGAGACTGCCTGGAGATGAACTGGGAGCTGGTTTGATCCCAGTAACATCAGTGACATGCACAGACAATTTTACAGCTGCTCTAAGTACCTCTTGAGCATCTCTGATAATCAAGCTTCATGTCTATGTGTACTATTACAAAATGAAGGACTGAATGGGTTGCAGTATTTCATTTAATCATCTTTATTGTTATATTAGACTCCTGAATAGGCTCCTTCATACACATAAGTCGATTTGAGTTACAAAAGATATTGAGGACTGTCTACACAAAACAGTTATAAAAAGGGAGTCAGTGCAGACAGCCTGTGCTCATGGCTGCAGTGCCATTTCATTCTGGCTGCTCACCTCAGCATATAAACCTCTTATTTTTATCCACTGAGATCTGAGTGCCTGTGTTTTGAAATGTCTGCTATAAAACCACACAGCATAGAAAGCTACTGTGTCTCAGAAAATAATTTTTGTCTACAGTGTTTACACAAATCAGAAACGAATGAAATTATTCAGCAGACTGAAAAGTCGGGGCAAGACAATGTAGTGAACCAAAACAGAGCAATATCCCAAACCCTTGTGCAGCACAACATCCTCCCTTTATTTGATGCAGAGACAGAAAGCTTCTTCCTGGCATGAATTGCACGTCCAGAGGTTACACCCACACATCGGAGAATACAGAAAGGAATATAAAATAAAATTGGAGAAGACAATCAGCAGGATTTTATTTTAAACTTACAGCCTGAAGATCAAAAGGTCAACTTCAAGTTTCCAGCTTTTCTTATAGTAATGATAGGCTGAATTATGCCGCTCTTCTCTAGGGCTAGGTCTGGAAACTATATACATTCTTTGTTATAATTTGACCTTGCAATGATCTGCCACAATAGGGATTATGGTGTTGTCAGAAGATTATTCTGCACCTGTTTCCATGACATTTGTCCCTCGCAGAGGAAGTGTAAATACTGGTGACATCTACCCTCAGTGATGCCTTGTCACTCCTGTTGAGACATAGCTGGGAAGTATAGAGAAAGGAGAAGGAAAAAGGTAATGAAGAAGTAAAAATAGAAGCAGAAATTGGAAAGTGGTCTAACTTCCCCCACCAGCACTCCTACAAAGCAAAACAAAAAAGGTGCACAGTCAAAATCAGTACAAGTAAAGACAAAAACATGTTGGAAACATACGCAGAGAGATGCAGGACCGCCCAGGCATTTATACTAAGGTCATATTAAAACCTATCTCTTTCTGAAATATTGGGAAACCCGGGATGAAACACTCCTGATATAAAGGATAGCTCAGGTTGAACTGGCAATATCAATGGAGAAAAAAGACAGATGAAAAGCAGGCTGTTGCAGCTGGATGCTCTGACTGAAGTTAGACATTTCTTAGCGGGAGAGAAAAATAGTAACTTTGGAAAGAAAACTGAATAAAGCTAGAAAATGTTCACTACAGAATGAGCGAAAAACTGGTGTCACAAGCACTGAAAACAAGCTTGAAAAAAGTTGAAAACCCAGTTTTCAAGAGATCTGAAGCTCTCCCTCTGGTCCCTGTTAACTTTGCAGTAATCATAAATGGGATAAAAGGGCCTAAGTTACTACCTTTTGCTATTTTTATTACTTGTATTTTCATATAGACAAGTTACTCCTGTCTCACAATCCCATGATATTAAGTTCCCACATCCCCTTAGCTGTTGATGGGAAATGGGAAACTAACTTTGCAGGGCTGTTATAAAAATCTCATTCGGCCTCAGTGTCACTGATACACACTGCCCTTGGTATGGATGGCATCTGTTGCTCTCAGAAAAGGAGCTTTTCCATGGAAATAAAAAAAAAAAAAAAAAAAAAGAAGTGGTTTTATTTACTGAACAACATAGGCTGCTACAAACAAATCTCTAGCTTAAAAATCTAAGATGGACGCCATTCTGATAAATAACCTTCAATGTTTTAATCCCATCTTACTTAACAGCAATAGGAAAAGAAATAAATCTGAGTTTTATACCTGTGTGACACCAAAATCTCACTGATTTCAGCTAGACCATAAACACATCACTGTCCCAAATTCCTGTCTCTATAAAGACAGACTGAGATTTAATTTACAAAAACATATGCCATTTTTAAAATATTCACCATTTTCTTATCTTCATTCATTCTGATGCACATATTTAAACAGATTCCAGTATTTCCATTTTCTTGGCCAAGCAGAAATATTTATTATACTTGTTAAAGTTTATATTACCCTGTAGCAAAGCAATTTATCATTACTATACATGGGTGACTTTCCTGATTATTAAAATACTGTTAAAGTGAAAAGTGTTCAGCTCACCACATTTCTAATTTATTCTTGTTGTTTAACTTCAATTGGAATATAACTGCAAAATAATACATCTGGTCTAGAGACTGAGACATAGGATAGGTAGTCAGAAAGGTGAGGGAAAGTGTCCTATTGACAAGGCTAAGTGTATTTTACAGGTACGGCCTACGTTCCCAGGCTGTTATCAGGGCCACACAGCCATGAAAGGTTGAATTTGCTTCTAGACAGTAGGTCTGCTTGAGAGCTGCATTAGTAGTGCCATACTCCCTTGGACTGAGGGTGGCACATGCTGAGAAATTCATGGTAGGAAATACACCTTCAGTAAATACTCTCGATACGGACTTTTCCTTAGCTACTTGCTCTCACATCCATCTGCCAGAATGACATTGCCTGGCAAGTTGGTTGCATCCTTGGGAAAATACACTTGTCTGATAGAGAAAATATACATATAACTATGTAAGTCCTAAAATTATTGCAGGAAGCACTTCCTATGCTTTACAGAAGCCATCATTCTGTGAAGCCTTCTGAAGAAGCATACATATTGCCATCTTATATTGACATTCAATTTATTCCTCTACATAGCAAGTCATGCTGCAAAAAGGACTACCGTGATAAGCAGCAGCACCTGAAACACTCTGGAAATCCATTAGAGATGCAGAAATACAAGCTCAAAAAAAAGTAATTTCAACAAAGTAAGACACATGATAGGAAGGCCAGCAAACAAGCAAAGGGGTGAGTCAGGAAGACTACACTGGAGCCACTGGAGTTCAACTGGTGTTGGACTACCTGAGGATCTGCTGCACCATACCAGGCTCAATCCCAAAATTAAAGCTTGACTATCAGTTTGTATCATGTTCTCAGAGGCATAACAGAGAAGGTGAACATCACCTATCCTGAGATGAGCACATCCTAATGGGAAAGATAACAAGGCATCTTTCTTAACTATACTCACCTCAATTAATCTTACAGGTAACCACAGCCTGAAAATATTACTTCCGAATTAATTTCAGATCAGAATGGAATGAGGTTTGGGAACTGAGAGAGCTTCTGTTCATGGCCCCGAGAACAAGAATGATGGACTTTGCCCCTGTTGAACCAGCTAGTATTTTATACTGTCCACTCCTGCACAATAGAAAACTTTCCCAACTGAATCTGGAGGTTTCGGTGTAAGTAGAGTAATTTTTAACAATCCCATGGGAGGGACTTCAAGTTCCAAGAGTATGAAGAGGAAAGGTATGTAAATGTTCTAGATCTTTTTCAAATCCAATCAAAATGTTTTGTTAGATTCAGATATTCCCACTGAATGTAATAAAAGTGGCAAATTTCCATTGTTGTTTAAAATGCTTCCTTTACATGACTTTTTACAGACTCTGTGATTGTAGAATTTTACATACCAGATTTCCAACAATCAGAGTTTATTTATGGTTGCATCATCAACTCCTATATGCAAGAAACTGTGATGACAATGCTGACAGAGAACAGCCCATAAAAGCTGCAATGGGTTCTGCTATAAGTTTTATATAATGGCTCCTTCAGTCTTTGCAAGAATCTTGTAAAATTAAAACACAACAGAATCCAAATGCTTGTAAGCAGATAAGAGCTCTGAGCTCATTATGTCTGTGCTTTTCATTCACTAGCAGTTACATATTTCTCTATCGTTTGTTGTCTTTGTAGCGATAACTCACATCATTTTAGAGCTGTCATGAAATGAGATTGTCAACAAAACATTTATTTTCAATCTGAATTCACCATGTTTTAGGTAATATTGCCACATCCTTTTTTCTGAAACTGAAACTCAGGTCAAGTTGTTGAGTGTTCTTTGCTGACAACAAACAACTGCACCAATCAGACTATATGCTTTACTTCTTAATGAGATGATTCTTTTTTCCATTTCTTCCTCAGTGTTATCTTAAAATGCAGAAGATGGTAATATAGTTCAGTATACAGAAAATCCCCTCTGGTAAAAAACATATTCTTCTGAAGCCATAGTGGCCAATAGCAAATAAAGTTCATTTCTTTGGGTGATGTCAAAACAATGCCTGATAGTAACAAAGCCAGCTGCTTTGATTTATATTGCCTTCCTCTAGCAATACAAGCCAGCATTCTGCTTGCCCTTTTCACTGCAGTTGCACATTAAGCTGAATGCTTTAGAGATTTTCTACAGCAACTCCCAGATCTCTTTCCTAATCAGTATTCGACACATCTTTCCTTTTAGCAGATGCGCTATTTTTTCCCTTTGTTCCAAGATTCATTGTTCTCCATTAACTGCAGTTGCCATTTATTAGTCCAGATGCAGAAATGATCCAACGACCCCTCATGAGTCGATGTGTTTACACCCACCCACACGTCTGTGCACCAGCATGCAATAGACCCTTGGATCATCATATATTTAAATATATGCACTGGAAGTATAGGCTGTTTACGTGAGATTTATGATGTTCCTCAAATGTGCATATGATAATGAAATGAGATTTTGAACTGTTAAAAGTGAACCAGCTTTAAAGATAGTTTCTAAAGACATACTCTTCTGGGCTCTGAGAATAACATAAAAATACATAGAAGCAGATCCTCAGCTGGTGAAAAATCTTGTTAGGATTAATGTTGCTATGTTGATTTACACCAGGTAAGAGTGTGATCAATTAAATCTGTGCTGTGAACTATATAATTTTTTAATGAAAATTTAAATGTAATCATGCTGGGCTACAATATTCATTTTGGAGAGAAGAAGGAGAGCAAAATTAAGTATGGAAACACTAGGAGAAACCATTCTTGAAATACAGACAAATTGGTAGGAAATGGAGTGTGTAATACTTAAATATTCAAACTACTGATAATATAAACAGGTGGCAACCATATAATATAAAGTACATTAACTTGGAATTCTGTAGACACTAAGAAGATAGGAAAATAGGATTTCACATCGTATTAGTTCACTGGTCCATGAAATCCTATATCCTCCTTTCAACATTGGCTAGTAGATAATTCTTCAGTGGAAGACAATCCTGCCCCTCATAATGCATCTCAGAAATACAAAATGCTGTAACACACTAGAAGCAGGAAAACAAAATGCAAGACAGTCATCAAAAAATTTTGAAAAAGCCAAAAAAAGAGCTCATAACTTTATTAATAATAAAATATTCATTGTCTTAAAACCAAGCTCAGTTGGGTATTGCATAGCTAGAAGTATGCAGTGCTTTCTACCCTCAGGTTACTAACTCAGCTCATCTACCCCATCAACACTGCCTAAAATTTATGATCATGGTTCCCTGTTTGAATAAAGATGTTTCCACTTCATAAAATCAATGGCATTACTAGCACTCACTTTCAGCTTTTCCTACCGGGGGCAGCAAGGATGGCAACTCAGTGAACCTCCCGTTGTGACGATCCTTCCAAAACGGCACTGGGAGTCATCATTAGGGAAAGGTTGGGAATTTAATATCAAACTCAGCAAATATTGTCTTAACTACCACATAAGTAAGTCTGGGTTTAAATTAAATTAAATATTGTGGCATATTCTGACAGCTAATACTTACAGTTGCCAGTGGGTTGTGAAAACAAACCAAACCAAACAATTCTGCAGTCTTGTTTTCACACTAGAAGCCTCTACTGTTTAAAACAAAATAGCCACAACCATCCACTGTGGCATCATCTTTATGCTGGTGACAGCAATACCCAGCTAAGAAGTCCTGGCCTCAGGTATCAGTAATGTCCAAGCAGACTAGTAGCAATGTGTCTCAGCTAAATATTACCAAAGGTGATTATGATGATAGGCAGGAGTTAATGCGACCTGACCATAAACCAGCCCACCAATTAAAACCACATCCAGGATCAGAGATTAGCTGCACAGAAAACTCTTGCAGTCAGATGGGATGAATAGTCAAAATCACTGTTACCCATCAGAAAACTCCTACTCCTCATTTCTAAAATCTACCTATCCTTTTTCTGTCCTGAACAGGTTTCCCTTGTGCCAGCTCTCTCAAGGCACCTATCACCCCTTTCCAAACATCTTTCCAGACAAAGATGAATTACTGCAGAGCAGCAACTCCTGCTTCACCAACCTAAACACCTTCCTAGGTGTCCAGATGCAGGGGGGAATGTGCAAGCCAAGGCAAGAGTAGAGATCTGAACCCTGTGAGGAATTAACACAAGCCTTTACAAAACCCATCAACTTGTTTCTGTATGAACCAGAAAAGAAGAGAACATGAAGAAGGGAAAAAGAAGAAGGGGAGTTATCTGGGACTGTTACAGGAGGCATTCTGCTTTCTAATGAACAGTGAGTCAGGCCCATAGAGACATTTTGCTAACATTTTTTTCCCTTGCTATCTTCTTTGAAGTAATTATATTTCAATTCCCTTGCAATTGTTAGATGGTAAAAGACATAGCATTGACAATAGTGCTAAGCTTAAAATGTGCACAGGTGTGAGGTATACGTGCCTTTAGAGACAAACAATAGTGAAAGGTAACCAAGAGTAAGGAGGTGCAGTAGTGGGAGAAGGCTGTATACCATATATACAAAAGGAGTTACCATTACACCTGAATTTATGACTTCCAAAGGTTTTGCTTACTTCAGACTTCTCTGGAAAATTTCTTTTTCCTTTCTTAGAATTTTAAGTAAATTCTCAAACCTCCCTGGACTGCAGGTGCCTCCTGAGACACCCCTAGGCACTGAGCATGCCTCCTCTTCTCCTTTTGGCCGTCTTCCCACCTGGTAAACGTGCTCAGTCATTACCCAGCCCAGTGAGAACGGTCTGCTCATCTCCATACATACAAGGAATGAAAAGGTATAGGTCACAACTGGAATCACTGTCTCCCAGCGCACACATGTGCTTGTCAGGAGGCATCAGGGATGCATCGATTCAGCTGCAAGTGAGCAACAGTACTCACTGACCCAGCGAAACCTTTCCTAATCTCTCAGGGGCTCTCTGTCAGCATCCAGAAATCCCCCCGAGCAGTGCAATAATATTCCCTCTCCAGTCTGGTCCCAGAGTTTTTCCACTTTTAAAAAAACAAAAAACCCCAAGGTGTTGAGGTGTCCTTGAAATTTAATACAGCCGCTTAATTGTTTCTGATCCTTGCTTGAGCTGTGCAGAGCAAGAAAATTAAACTCCATTTTGTGTACTTTCTAAAGGTCTGGAGCAAACTGCTTGCTTTATTTCAGCCCAGGAAAGAAAAAAATATGGATAAATACCTTCCTATGTTACAAAGACTTAAAGTTGCCTTGTACTACCATGGGGCCATGTGGAAGGAGAACACACTGCAAGGCAGATCACATTAACCTCCAGAAAGTTGCTCTAGGGATCATGATCAGAAACATTCAAATAATGCTATTTATTGTCATGAGCCTGGGACAGCCCATACATAGTACCCTGAGCAGGGAGATTATGGATAGGGCTGTGTTAGGTCACCCCAAATATCCTTGTGTAAGCAGAGCATTGTGCACGTCTCCATTTCTTTCTAAAATGTATTTGCACTGAGAAATAAGCACGGAGCAAGGTCAGAGAATGATAGAAGGCACTGCCCATTTTCCAGCTGGGACAGACCCTACACTGCAGAGCTGCTACCTCGTGCCACACCTGCCCCGCACACAAGTTTGGTTTTCTCCCCTCTTCGAGGGGTGACAGAAAGAAAACCCTCATAGCAGTCAGGGGAAGTGTCTCAATAACCAACATGAATTTTGTAAATTGAAAAGACACCATTTTCCTGTTTCCTATTAAAGAGCGTGGTCACTTCTTTCCTTTGTTCCTGTATGATTATTTCACTAACAAACACCAATAAAATGACAATTTACAGTGAAATGGTTTCAGAACTGTAAACTATTCTAAAAGTTGAATTCAGGCAGAAGCTAAAGATGCAGTAGATTTACTAAGCCAGATCTATGCATACGAGGGTGATTGGAAAAAATATACTGTCTGATACTTCTTTTTAATATACTTTGGATAATAACATTACGCAGAGCAGCATCATTTAATATATTCAATGATCCATCTTGTCATGTTATGGCTTCATCTGATATGATCTATGACTTAACAGCACACTATTATGTATATAGAAAAAACCTCTAGCTTGTAATAAATTATCACAGCCTCTATTTATTTTGCAGTATGTATTTACTTTAACATTTAACCCATGCCAATGTAAGTCCATTTACAAAAACACAGGTTCATTTCCTAATCTTTGTGAGTTCTTTATAAGCATGGACCACAGGATCTTGTGGTATCTCTCCTGGATAGCAAATGCTCAGTACATGACCACTACACCTGAAGTCTTGTTGATGTACACTAGCACTAATAAGAATCTTGGTCCTTCTTCAAAGATGACGAGCAAGTCAAATCCTACAGCTACCATGAAAGGAACAAAATCTGTGGGAGATACAATCCTAATTCCTTCTTCTGTTTTGGAAAGTTTCTTCCACAATACTTGTTCTACCCTTGAAATAATTACTTGATAAAAAGCTCAAACCTAGATCCTACTTGTATTTTCCACAATGAATATTACTCTTTCACAGGGCTTAAAGGTGTGTAGTGAAGGGGCTGGTCCTGGGAATCACAGCTGGAGAGGCTTAGTTTAAAAGAGATCTGGTGGTGCTCTAAAAATGATAGATCCCACAAAAATGCAGTACTAGGGCAGGCACACTTCCTAGTTCATCTAGCAACAAGCTGTTTTCCAGTTCAGATGCAGATCCAAACAGAGCTCCATATCAAGACTAAAATCTCCTGCACTGGTCAAACTGGAATTCCTAAACAGCTTTCCCCCTCCCATTGTAAATGACATCTTTTGATATGTGCTATCTTATTTTTCATACATTGAAACAGTAGAACACCATAACAAAATACCAAAGTATCCCTGATAAATTCAGCAACTACAGTTAAATAGGTTTTTTTTTTACTTGGTCATAATTGTAATATTTCAGATTCTTTCTACAAAGAACAGAATTTAATGGCTGTTATGGATTTTTCACCCCCTTAGAGAATTTCTGCAAAATTCAATTATTTTTGGAGACTGCTTGAGTTTATATCTCACAGAGATGACGAATTACCTATTGTACTGGCAGACTTAGAAACAATACATGAAAATCAATTTTTTGACAAAAGGAAAGACACAGAGAATTCGGGATTGCCACACATACTGCCTTTGCCCTGAGTAGTGATTATCACAGGTATCAAAGAGTTTTGTTTTAAACATACATATCCAGTGCAGATATAAGCAATTTTCATGTAAACATTTTCATGCTCAGTCATGCAGACTGTCTAAAGTAAGAATAATATTATACATCAAATAACAGCATTAGAAAAAACATTAACACCAAGAATAGAATTTAAGTTACGCCTCTTATAACCAAAAGGTTTACAGCTCAAATCTGTTAATAAAAGAAAAACATTGCACCAACCAGAGCAAGAATCCTTCTATGAAGCTCTAAGATATAGTTGAAGTAAACTTTTCATTCTGCCCATAAATCTACAAACAGGTTATATCACATACTTCGGGTTGAGTAGTATATAAATTGTCAAGAAAAAATATAGTTAGCCTGAAGCTACCAATAAAAATTGTTGTCCTGCCAAATGCTTGGGCTTTGTGAAGCAGCTGATCTTCCCCCTCTAAAAGTATTTTCATATTAATCTCATGCTAATCAAATCAAAAAGTATTGTGTTAGTAAAATCTGACTTTGTGTGGTGCTGTGGTTTTACACAGCAAACTCCATGTATTCTCACCCTTAGATGATCAGATGCTATGGTTTGGGGGTTTTTTGCTATAAACTTCTCAGCAACCTTGAAAAATCCTAGGACCTTTCATGGGGAGTGATACTGAGCAGCAACCATGGAAATACTGCTGTAAGACATGCAGCATGCTCTCCCTCTGAGAAAGGCTGATAATATTGTCTACAAGAGACCAAGATCTTTGTCTCTAAACTTCATTGCGAGGAACACTGGCTCTGAACACAATTTGCTATACAATATCACCAGTGCAAAAGGAATGGCATAAACATTTAACATCCATCTTCCTGAGAAAGTGACCACTGTACCTTTTTACCATTGTTGGACAGACACAAGCCTATTAGCTAGACATGTAATTTATCCTGCTTTAGAAAAGCAGTGTGCAAGACTGTCCCAGCAGCATAGCCCACATTATCTCCATGTTGCTGCAAGGCAGGTATGACCCTTATTGCCTGCTTGGGGTTGCCTTTTCGCTGCTAAAAATAACACTGAGGAAGCACGAGTGATACATCTCTGGCAAGTAAGACATGCATGGCATGCATTGAAGCTAAGGTGCCAACTTGCCAATTTTAATGGGTGACCTCATCTCAGGCACTTTGAAAAGACTGTTTTCAAAAAGCAATCGACATTTCCTGAGAAAAATCAGTTTCCTGACAAGGGGCTCATGCTGAGTATCTCAAGAAACAGCCGCCTTGCATGGCTTAAGTGAAGAGATTTGTCAAAAATACCTGTGTTTTTTCATTTGAGGATGTCAGCATTTATTACTTTTCTGGGTTTTTTTCATTATTTTTTATTATTATTGCCAAGATACTTTCAATCTAGGAAAAATGTTCCTGTTTTGAATGTCACACCATGGATCTTCTGCCAACACACACATGCAATTACATTGTCACTGAAAAGCAAGAAAGTTAAATCTTGAAGCTCTTACTCACTTGAGTAATCTCACTGAATCTAAGCAGTGGGATCAAGCTCCTAATTAGACATCCCTGAAAGACATTTTGTTATAATGCTCCTGAGTATCTCCACTGATGACCCTCCATGACTCTCTCACATTGTAAGAGCTTTGCAATAACTCATGAAAACATTGTAGCTCTGCAGACAAGCTGTACAGAACACGGGGGTTTGGTTTTCTTCCTTCCTGCAGAGGTGAACTAAGAGCCACCGCTGAGAGTCCACTGTGCAGTGACCATGTTGCTCTCCAGCTATTTACAGATTAAACTTTCCCCAGTGGTTTTCACACTGGCGAGTTACAAAAGCGAGGCATTGAGCAAGTCCTACAGTCACCAAAGGTAGAAACAAAAGGTTTCTCACGGTCTTTAGCTGTGGCAGAAGTGGGATCAGACCATAAATTGTAGATTAAATCGTGTGCATGAATGCATGAAATTCTGGTGACTGTATTAACTCACCATTTCTATGTAACGGCTGTCTAAGCTACAGAACCATCCTAAACCACCTTCCTAGCACAGACATGGCTCATCCCAGCAAAAAACTTCTGTTTAGGTAGCTCTAGCTGCCCAAATTAAGTTAGTTCTACTAAAGAATAACTTCATCCATATGAAAGCTTTTGCCAGTACAAATATACACTCATATGTGTCCACACGTATGTATGACATACCCAGTCTCTGAGTTCCTTGGGACTTCAACTGTGTGGCACACCGAGTTAAAGCTTATGTAGACTCCTGCAAGACAGAATGCTAAAATAAATACAGGAAGTGTTCACACACAAAAGCATACAGCCTAATGGTAAGGAAAGTCTGCATCAATCGCTGTTTAATCAAGTGTCAGCAGAGCCCACCTCCACAATGCAATAGAAGCAAAGGCACTAACATGGGTAGAAAAGACAAAAAAATGAAAAAGAAAGGAAAGGAGGTAGAAACAGCAAATATTCTCTACAAGAAGCTGCCTGTGAATAAAAGCACCACCACATGCGAACAAGTTCATCTCAACAGCAGAGTGAACAGCCACAGGACATCAAGAGATCACCTGACATGAGCAGGTTCATTCAAACCTAAACTGAATTACTGCATGGTCACAGTTCAACCCAAAAATACCTAACATCAGAGGCTTGGTCTGGATGTAGGCAACATCATTTTTGTTGCAATCTTCTTCCCCTCAAAACCAACACACACCACCATGAAGCAACAAACCAAACTACCATTTGTGAGACAAAATAAAATACTGTCTATCCTGTTTTAGCACACACGTATACACACGTGAGCCCACACAGAGGCACATTATTTGAGGAAATGAAGACAAATCCCGTCATTGCAAAGTCCACCAGCTGACAATATTTTCTGACAAGTACCTTGAGGGCAGAAATCAGTTAGAGCAGCTGGGCAAGCTTCCTCTGCTATTACTCACCTATGCTGATAAGCCATCCTGCCAGTAGCACTATATAGCTAGTCCTGGACATATTCATACTATATATTTCTATTGCTTTCATTTCTCTTAAATTCTAACTGCAAATGCCATGTCTCAGACACTTTCTGTAGGACTTTCTAAAAATCAGGACACCTTTGACGGTCGCTGTGCTTTTCATCTAGAACCATTATTAAATGCATGTACTTCTTTGCCTTTTCCTAAAATACAATTACTGAGAAAACGGTTGGTACAGATATAATTTGTGTGGGTGAGAAAATGCATTGCAATTTAGCTGCATTACAAGACAGGCTCAGCACCTTCATGTGCTGAAATAGGGAAGATCAAGAGTTATGCTCAAGAGGAGGAGGACAATGCTGTCACCATTCAGCATCATTCCCCTACATTGCCAGGGGCAGACACATTTCCATACAGCTGGTAACATTAATTAAGGTTGCCTTTTAGGGAATTCCTTAAGGGATCCATACTATCCCCTAAGTTAAGCACTGCATAAGCAGAAACATGCAAACAGAGCAGTTTTTAAATCAGTGAGACGAAACAGCACCCCACCTACACCAAAATAATAGGTAAAAGAGAGGAAAGAGAAGAAACAAAGCCACAGAGAAAAGAAATAGGCAAATCTTGTTCTTTTAGTACCATATTTACAGTGGACCCTTATAGTGCACAGAAATGCTCCATCATCTACCTACCCACCTGTTTCAGTCAAATCCTTGATTTTTCCATTATGTGAATCAGATCATAATTCTGAAAATAACAGTAAAACGGAAATCAGTAGGGTCAGGGATTGCCCTACAAACAGAATCCACCCAAGACAGATGGTGGCTTGAGACACTGCCACATTTCAGTCTGCAGCCCTCCACATTTCTTCCTCCTGTTTCTCATAGAGGTTTTGACACTTCCTTACTTTTCAGATTCTCATTGTTCTTATCAAGCTCATTTTTGACAAAAGTTGCAGTCCCAGCCTGTAGCTAAGGAACTGCTCTCCTGACCTGCCTTTTTCTATTTTCATAGTAATTCAGGTGAAGAAAGGATACATGAAAAAGCAGGGCTGATAAAATCAAATGCCTTTGTTCAGGGTGTTCTAGTTTCCTAAAGCCTTCACCAAGTCTTAGTAAAACAAGTATTACAGATGGGCCATGGGTGGGTGACAGGGCTGGTGGGGTGAAGACATCTGCATAACCTCAGGGCTCCCTCGTGCAAAGTAGGGCAGAAAAGCGTGCTCTGAACTTAAAAGACAGCACTGTGGTCTACTGGGCTTTGCTCTAGTGTGTCCCAGTTTCTTCCTGTTGCTGGAAGCTTGGCTCTTCTACTGACTTTGTGCACACAAATGAACTAGCTCCCCAACTTCAGGAAGCGCCTGCAGAGACTCATAAACAGTTAGCTGCAGCTGTCATTTTACATAAATGTTTCTCACTGTGATGAAATGAAAACGCAATGTGTTCCTCATCAAAATCATACTTAATTGCAGTTAATTCCAGTGTTATCAGAGGAAGTGTTTGCACATTTGCTTATCGCAGCCGCACTGGCAGACACTTACACTGCTTTCCTGTTGATTCCATACCCAGTTCAAAGCTGCCTGCCTTAAAATTCTCCACAGACATCTCCAGTCATCTTCACAGATCTCGTGCCCATGCTAGGTTTCATTGAAGTCACTGGGAAAATTTCCATTGATTTTAATTGAACAGGCTGTTTAGCTTCCACCCCCGGCAATAAAATATTCCCACCAAAAAATTCAAGACTAGGTGACTGTAGCTCTCCTATTTTATGGTAAAACTGAAAATCAGCTCACGTCCTCTTCAGGTTTTATTAGGATTTACAAACAGGAACCATTTTGTGCATTTTCCTTTTAAATGTACACCAGTTGTGTAATTGGTCTAAATATGATAGTGCATCAAGGTTTCCTTAAACAGGACTTCTGCAACAAAAATATTTTGCATTATATGTTATACTAGCAGTTTGTCTGTTGTTTTCTTTTTTCCCCAGGAAAAATATAGTCATTTCTACATAAACCATACCATGTTTTGAAACAAGATTTCAGGCAGAGCAAATTTATTCCTATCTATTACATCACTCTTTTCCAAAGTACCAGAATAGCTGAGCCCCCAGGTTTGCTTGCTCTGCAAAAGAGAACTACAGAAAGGTGAAAATAGGCCATTTTCCATGTTTCTCACCCTTTTTGAACTGACTGGAGAGGAAAGAACAG
This sequence comes from Nestor notabilis, assembly GCF_000696875.1. NCBI lineage: Eukaryota > Metazoa > Chordata > Aves > Psittaciformes > Psittacidae > Nestor > Nestor notabilis. The sequence goes on from NW_009914355.1 coordinate 31,175, forward strand.
GACAGGGACAGCTGGAGAAGACTTATCGGGTGCAAGTGTTGAAGGAGTCTTGCTAACTCCCTAAATAATTGTGCCCCAGCACTAAGCATCTCCCGGGCCTTACACTCCTCTCATGCGATTCCTTCACTCTTGGGAAGGAAGATTCCTTATCCTTGTCAAATTCTATGAATATTTTGGTTACAGTGTTAACAAAGCTCTGATTCCACTCAAGTGCTGTGACGGAGCCTATTCAGGGTGTGTACTATGACTGCAGGAGCATATACCAACAGTTAGATTCCTGCCATGGTAACGAAAAGAAATCCGTAACAAAACAAGTCCAGAAAGTTCAAGTCTATCTCAGGTTCACTGGTTCCTGCTCTATTCTTTCATGCTATTCATTTACTCACAATGAAGTACTGCAGAATTCAAACATATTTTCTCTGTGCTTCTTCTGTTATACAAAACAAGGGTGATTCAATGAAGGGAAAAAAGATATTTTAAAAAAAACCCAAACAAAAAAATAATAATTAAAAAAAAAAAAAAAAAAAAAAAAAAAACCAAAAACCAAAAACACCACCACAAAACCACACCCCACACCCCCACCTCCAAAATAAACCAACAACCAAAAAAACCAAAACAACAAAAAACAAAGCCAAGCTGTCTCTTTTGGGGTCAAGTGTCCTAACACAGAGACTACCCACACCAACAGCTAAATGTAGTTCATTAATTACCTGGACTGTTCAAATACTTCAGTCTTAACAACATCGGATTCCAAAAATTTTGTCTTTGACAGAGCAAAAAACAATACTCCTCTGCATTTGGCCAGGACAAATAGGTGCTACTTAATAATTGATATTCCTTTCCACCTAACACAATGTTAATTGGATGGATCCCATTACGATATAAATAGGAAAGACCAGATAAAAAAAAAACAAACAAGCCATCTGTAAACAGAGCCAAGGATTTTAATGGGAAGAAAATAAAGGCTAGCAATTGTGTGGTGAAGTGCATCAAAATGTTAATTGCTTATAGTCACATGCTTCTAGTAGTGGAGAGGATGATGAAGAAAATGTCTAGTAAAATGTCTTTTCAGAGAGCAGACATCCTAGTCCTTGGTTATTCTGCAGTGAAAATAACACAAACATGTGGAAATAGGTAAAATAAGAAAACCAGTTGTGCAGATTTATGACCTCTACCTTACAGTGAGGCCAAGCAACCAAAATAAAGCCAAGGTCCTCACCTACCTGCACACCAGATGTAGGATGTGGGAAGTTGATATTAATAACCCAAAAGGATTATCTTTTTGCATGTGACTAAAAATATTTCAAGAGGCAGTTTTGGAGGCACTAATTTTTAGAAAGGTTCTGTCTACACCAAACTCTGTCAAATCATATGCTTTCTGTGATAAATAAGGAAGAGCACAGGTGCCAACAGTCACCTAAGGCAGAAGAAACTAGAGAATCTAGCCTTAAATACAAGTCCCAAGTTCTTCTGAAAATTCTTACCTTATGGTCTCCAGACAATGCTATTTGGGCATTTTATGAAGGGCTGAACATAGCTACAGTCCAATCCTGGCTTGCCTTCATCTTCACAACTCCAAACCACAGCAGTCACCTAATGTATGGCATGAGGGAGTGCTCACGTTGACTCCTCAGCTCCCCAGTGCCCTTTTAAGAAGAGAGGAATGCACTTCTTCCTCGTTTGTGTCATTGGTAGGACTGGGAATTAAATCTCAGTGGTAAAATATTGACAATGAGTGATGATATCCAAATCTGAAAGAACCATGTTTATCTTTCGAGTTTTAGGAGCTGGATGTAGAAGAAATGTCCTTTTTAGTGGTGGTGCAAATCAGAACATAGAAAGAGAATGATTAAAGAAAATACTATGTCATTCCTGAAGGAATAATGATTCATACAGCCTCCCTTAATATTAAAGGAGGGAGTACTGATTTTAATCTGATGAGTCCCAAAGTTACGTGAGGTTCTCAAAGTCATATGAAGCACCCCTAGTGAGATCCTCCTAGCTTTCATTTCTTACTTGTAACTACAGAATACCCTCACAAGTGCCATAAAAGGAACTTGGAGGCATGAGAGTCTGGGGAATTTTAAAATGCCAGAAACATGCAAATATTGCGGATTAGTATTCCACACAGAGCCATAATTTTCATGTTTGCACTCATTTTAGCATTCCTTTTAAATTAAAGGCACAATAGGTAAGCTGGCAGCATGTAGTTGCTTTAAAGAGTTTAAAACATCCTTATTCAATCTTCTGTTAAAGAAACTATTTAGAACCCTATTTTTGTGCTCTTTCGAAGGTAATGGGGATTTGTTCTGAAAACTAAATTCAG
>NW_009914355.1:33531-48534 GCF_000696875.1 Nestor notabilis
ATTTAGGTTAATGGGTTTGCATATTTAAATACAAATAATATGAGTTAATAATATCCCTTCTGATATTTAAACATACCTTGAGATACAGTCATGTAGCTGTGTAAGGAAAATTTACAATTGAACAAAACTCTAATCACCAGGGAACAGGCACAGGAGGAACGTACCACTTAGGAGTGCCCTGAAGTAGATCCCAAGACCATTGCTCCACTCAAATAAATGCAGCTGGAGGTAGATGAAGGAGGTAGGGACTTCCACTGCAGTGCCCAGTGCCAGAGGTACACTCTAGAAGTGCATGAAAGTAATCAGGCATTTAGCAAAAAAAAAATACAGGGAAAAAAAATCCACAGGCTGATCAAGTGGATTTAGATGGATGGGTTTAGAGTCAGCCAGCAGCAAACTCTAAACACAGACTGAACTCATGCTGCACTCTGACTTAGAAACACTCCCTCGCGTTTGCAATTTTGGGTTCAATGTCATCTTCAGATATCGACGGAAATGCAGAGAAATTGGTATGGATCTGATCAATTTTACAATTTGCTCACCCCTAGAAGTGCAAGCTCCATGTTCCCTTTCCCTTCTAATGAGGGCCTAACACACACCATCAGAGGAGAGTGTATCACCAGCCAGCAATGGGACAGAAAATGTAAACCCAGTCAGTGATGCTGGAGCTGGCTCCTGAATCCCTACAACCCAGCAAGTACACCGAGCTCTGAGTTATTCTCTCTGATTTTCTCCCTTTTTCGGGTCTCAGGACTTGCAGCCTTTGCTGCGACAGCTGTGAGCAGTGAGCGCTGCTTGCTCTGAACAAGCTGTGAACAGACCACTGCCATGGGGAAAAAAGATGATGGATGCTGCCCTTCATCCCTGAGCTCTCAGGATACAGTCTACGCTTCCCAGAGCAAGGCAGTGGTTAGGGGCTCTCACCTTGTCTCACCACTGCGCCTTTGTATAGAATACAACTGCTGCTGTTGCCACCTGGAAGGAAAACACCATAGCTGTGGCTTGTTTTGCTGCTGGCCCCTGAGAAGACCTGTTGCTCACCATCCGGCTCAGGTGGAACACATATGGCTGCCTGCTCCTTTGGGGACAGCTCCAGACATGTGCAGCACTAGAGCAGCGAGAGGTTTGGGAATTTTAATGTCAAAGATAAGATGAAAGACATTTGTTTCTCCCGCTGTCCTGGCTCCTGAAAAAGATTTGTCCGTTTCAGCTTGCTTAAAGTATTGTCTTTATGCACCTATGAGCGTGTAAAGATGCGCTAATGGAGCCTGATGGAGCCTCACCAGTTTAAATAGACTTCCCCTTGCTAAGCAGGGGGAAAACACGCAAAACCAACCCAAACAAACAAAAGCTTATCCTATTAGCTAGTTGTCAATTATCCTTGATGGGCAATTGTACCAGTGGCCAGAGGGAAATGCTGGCAGGTGTAATTACTGGCTTCTTTTTCCAGGGTTATAACCTCTGACTTGCAAGGCCTGTCTTCAGGTACAAAAAAAGAAATCACTGAATAAATTATGATAAGTTTCTGCCCTGCATAAATAAGGAAGATTTCAACTGAAACTGGATAATTTTAGTTGCTAAAGCATTTTACTTCCAGTGCTTCTCCACTTATGATGGGCAAGATGAGCAAATATTCTCACAAAATGTGGCCTTTTGTTAAAACTTAGAGGTACCAGCACAGAATATTATAAGGAAAAACATTTATGTGGAAAAATGTTGTATGGTGAGTTGACAAGAATCTACTTGTGCTTATTACAGAAAAGATACAGTTCAGTTTAAAACTGACAATCCACTACCAGAAAACCACCTTTTGCTCAGGATGATAAACCGAGATTGAATTATAGATTTCACAGTAGCGATTCCTACATTCTGCATTTAAATCCACACCTTGTGCTTCCCTAAAGCTTTTTTAATCCATTCATTTGAAATAAATGGTCATGCTCAAAAAATAAATACTTCAGTTCATGAACATTTTCATTGCAGGAAACACAGCAACACAATCCCCAAAATTGTTCACAGACCTTGTTTAAAGGACCTCTCACATCAAAACCTAATTTTTAGCATTTATTCATTTATTCGTATTGAGTTTGATTTATGAAAAAGTACATGCCCCAAGTGCACATCTGCATTTCCTACTTAATTCAGATTTGTAGACAGTGCTTAGATGTAGTTACATTTTGGGCAGGATTCCAATTTCAGGCTATCGCCACTCATACATGAATATTTAGTCACACATGAAGTCCATCTAATCCACCAACTGCAATGCAAGTGAATAGGACAAGTTTGTTATTCACATTCTCCCAGTGAATTAAGCATTTCTGTCTTGTATGAAGTTACTTAAAATTGAGATTTCTGTTCACTGTACTCTGTTCAGTGAGGTTCCCCACAGCTCAGCAGCTGTAAATATGGGCCAGCTCCTTCAAACTGATTTTACCCTAGAAGGGGACACCAGCGAGTCCCCAAACCCAGACTACTGTTGCTTTCTGCTCCTTTCACTTTGATAATCCAGTTACAAATAAAAGCAGTTAAAACAGTTAAAAGCTTACTGGACTGAGCAGCTCAGGCCAAATCTCGTGTCATTCTTCCTAAATAGCCATCCCCAACTAGTAAACAGATGTGTGTGTGGGAGAAAGAAAGACTTCCTAACTCACCCCCATAAATCTGAAAAAAAGTTCAACATTCAAACTCCACCAAATGTTAATCAGTCTGCCGCCTTTTGTTATTCTTATGAATGACTGTAGTCAGGCTATTTAAAGCAACTGATGCATTCAGTTGTTAATTGTAAGTGCCCATTGAGGGCACCTCAAATGAACCACAATCTCCCCTCAGTTCTCATCCCCCCTTCCCAGCAAAGGGCTGGAAAGGCTTTAAGAGACAACAAGAAGTTCATCTACTAAGCCAACAGAGTCCTTCAGAAATTATTGTGGAAAGGGAAGGTCAGTCTTGGAGGAAAGAGAAAACACAAATATTTTAGTAATTTTTTGTTTATCACCCAGACCTGCTGCAGCTCTGCACTTATTTGTTCTCAGACCTTCTGAAGATAAAACTGCCAAAGGCTCTGTCCTGTTCCCACTCATCCCCTGTCCCAGCCAGCAAAGAAGGGTCCTGTGTGAGAAGGTGACACTGTACTACCATTGCCAAGGTCAGTATAATTTTTACAAAGTCATAGGAATTATTCTGTCTCTCAGACTTTTGCTTACCTCTTCAACTTGTCTGCTCAAGTGGGGGCAGAGGTTGCATGCCGTCATTCCATAAGTGTTATTTTATATGTTAGCAAACCTCTGATTCAGCCCACTGAATAAATATTTAAGTGCCAGCCTTGCAAGAATTCAGGAATGATTTCAGCCTAAACAACCAGACCCAATAATTTGAATGGTTTTATTCGCAGAATGTAAAAATAAGTACAGTCACTTTTGCTGTGTAGGGCAATAACTGGCTCAGTGTGTATGCTCTGCATGAAGGTAAGAAAACAGCTGTACCATCCTGTTGAAAGCCCATATAACCATCTGAAGGGTATGATAAAAAATTAAAAAGAAAACTATCTTCAGGGAAAAATCATGCACCACTTGAAAGAGTCACAGGAATTCTTCCTTTAACCTGAGCAACATCACATGAAAATAAATCAGCGTTGGTGTTCCTAGATACAGCAATTCTTCTACACCTCTTGTCTGTGAGACTTAGTGCTTCGAATTCAAAGCAGGAGGATGCAAACAGGTACTGCTAGCAATACAAATGTCTTTTGTAGGGCCCTGGCCATGAGCAGCGCCACTGAGCTCAAAGCCTCATGAGGGAGCAGGAGCATTGAACAGCCTGGGCTGAGTGAGGAGGCAAAATGAATCGGGTGACCTGGAGCTGAACGGAATCAGCATAGCAATGCTAATTCAGCCCTCCTCGTTAGTCAATCAGAGAGTGAGTCTGTGCTTGCTTGAAACAGAAAGCTGAGGCCTTGGGGATCCATAACAGATATTTATCCCAAGAACAAATACCCAAACTTAAATCCGAATTCATACAATCTAGATGCACACAGTCTAGAAGCTTCAGGTACCTAAGTAGCAAACTCATCAAGTAACATTTCTGCCAAAGTGCCTTATCAGACACACAGGTGTCTCAACACCACCATGGATCTACCATGGATAATGTCTAGCAATGTCCTACAAATATTTAGTCTCTTATAATATTTCAAACTCTGTTGAATTCAGCTTGTGACTTTTTTTTATTCTATAAGAGAAGGTGAGCAAACTTCATCTCCCTGAAAATAGTAGAAATAAATGTTTTCTTGGTGACATGTTCTTTTTCCCTTTCTAACCGCAGCCACATTCAGGATCTCTGTGTAATCACTCTGCCCTCAGCACATGCATGAATAACCATCAGCTCCTCATTCATACTTTTTAAAGGAAAAAACCCAAAGACTTTGGCAGTTGTTCTCCTAACAGCTTGCATTTGCTTTTAATCAACATGTAACCAAAAATAATAATGAAAAATTGTAACTGTCTCACTACTGTTTCAGTAAAAGTGCGATTAACTTCCCTGGGGAGAAAAATCATAGACAAAGTGTAATCTACCTCCATGCTCAGTAGAGTTCACAAGCTTTTTGAAAATTCGATGGAAGTTAATTATATTTGGCCCAAAAATGGAACTTACTGTAAAGTACCCAAACACTGACTTAAAATTAATTTGTTGTAAAAAGCCCACCCAGGATTAGTCAAAGAAGGTTATATTTGTATTAGTAAAGATGATTTTTAATAGGCAGTCAAATTGAAAGAAAGAGTAGTCACCATGTTTTTCTCCTGATTATTCATGTGGAAGTGAAGGATCTTACCCTGCTGCTTATAGATGTAGTTGGTTTAAATACTAAGTAACCACATTTTATTTCTAAGGTATTTTTCCTCCACTGGCATTTCAGTCATACTCCTTTGTAGCCTAAGAGACATTTCTAGGCAGCACTACTACCTTTAACATCAGTTTTTAAGCTTCTCACTGAAGTGTCACAATTACAAGACCTAAAACCTGGCTTTTCATGCAGTTAGATTTAGCAGCCGCTGTACTTTGTGAAATCTGAATTCTATTACCAAAGAAACCCTGCCAAAGACATGATATTACACAGCATGAAATCACTCCAGCATCTCATATTGTAACCAACTTACATGACAAAAAGAATCAGCAAATCTATGCAGTCATCATCTCAATTTTTTTCCAGTTTCCAAGCTTAAACCAGATACCAACCTGTTTCTGAACCCTGCATGCACCTCAGTGTCATTCAGCATAAGGAGCAGTTTTCTTTTTGAAAAGAAACCATGTTGGGATTGTAAATTAATATTAAAACCAATTCCCACACTCTCATTGTCTCCCTCAAGAATCAGAGGTCTGAGACTAAACTTGAAAGAAGGTGGGTTACAGCAAATACAGGCATTTCCTAGTATATTGTCTTTAGAAAAATGGAATAACAATAAAGCCCTGAGGTATTATCCCTTTTCTACCTGAAAGGACAGAAAAGTGGTTCAATCTACATTCTCTTCATAGCATTTTCTTGCCATTCACAATGACACAAGCCCATCACATCTATCACTCACACACTGCTGAGGCCTCATTACCAAGGATATACATGTGATACTGGCACTGACCTACAGTCCTGACTCTACAGGTGCCCAGTGAGTGTATAGTTACCATTTTTCTATTAAAAATGTAAAGAGGAGGAATGTTTAGTCATGGAAAAGTGAACCTCAGAGAAAGGCAAAGAAGATTTCATCCTTCATCAAGATACCCCACAACAGACACAGAGCCAGGAGGCTAAACACAGTATCAGCATTTCAGACTGAGCAGAGCAGTAGTTTCAGGAGAAAAAAAGGGACTAAAAAGCAATCATTTATGCCAGGGTGATGTGATCAGTTATCTGACCATGTGGTTTTAAGTCAAGATGAATCCATCTCACTTGAATTATCTAGGAACCCAAACAGCCCAGTCCCAACTGCTGGAGCCATGGATGCCCTCACTGATTTTAGGAGAGCTCAACTATCCTTCAGAGACAAGAAAATGTAGCTGTCCATCGTCACAGAAATAAGTAAGAAACAGGGAGTCTGAGGAACAGGTTAAATCAGAACCTGTCAGTTATCAGAAGCTCTTTTTTTTTACTGAAAGCAGTGACCTGCCTCGTAGCAGAAATAGCCTGAAAGGGTCCATCCTTCACCTCCTCAGCCACATCACCCTTTGTGGGAGCTCAGACACTGTGGTGGCAATGGAGAAATACCTGGCGAAATGTTCAGTTATCACTTGCATAAAAGAAAAAAAAGATATTTTGAAATACCTACAAACCAAATGCTGTCAATTCCCTGAGACATTCTTCAGAAATAAATAATCAGTGCCAAGATTTTAAGGAAGGAAATTGCAGATCTTCAAGTGGAAACAAACCAGCTGAAGAAAAACTGAGGCAAATGGATCACAGACAGATTAAACTCACTCATTTTCTTCTAGGCTCAACCGAGGACTCAAAACATAATGTAACAGAATATAATTAATATGGATTCCTAGGAAAGAATGCTGATAACCACAGAAATTATACTGGGAAATATTTTTCAAAGCTACTCTTAATATGTTATTTGTATTACATTTATATTATATTAATATGTTATTTGTATACCAAGTAGACAAACAAACAAACAGTGTAATTAAAAAAAAACCACTAAAAAAAAGGCTGGGTTCATGTGCTAAGGTCATATTGTTGCTGGGTTACACTTTTTAACTACACAAGCCCTGGGTTACCAGTGGTTTTGTCTGACTCAGCTCTTGAGAGAATATCTAAATCCCAGCCATTTCGAAATAATGCCAGCCTACATCAGCCTGCAATCAAATGCTTACGAAATAGTAATACCCGTATAATGTATGCCAAAATGGAGCCTTGAATCTCAAAGCAAATACGACATCATTTTGATCTGCTAATAAATAAGCTCTGTCCTGCTTAGCCTGGAGTGTGTTTCGTTGGGGTAACAATGGCACAGGCACACGGGTGAAGGCAGGGGCAAGGATGGGGTCTGAGGCATGGTCAGGGACCCCTGTCTGTAACAGCTGCCCTTTATCACAGGTACATGTGATTTAAAGTATCTGTGCAGATACTACAGGGCTTCCATGGTACCTTTTTACAGAAACACAAAAACAAAGGAATAACCAGTATTTAATGAACAATAATATAAGACAGGAGAAATTACATTGGCAGATTGCAACTATAACCTTTAATCTTCATTAGGGGTTCAAACACAAGCATCTAAAGTAAGATTCAAGTGGAATGATGAAATTCTTTTTGTTTAATGGATAACAATCAAGTAAAACATAATCCCTTATAGCAATGATTCTGCAACTACTCTGTCCCTTTTATGTGCATAATAAATCTTAATGGGTTTTATGGCAATTTAGGCCACAAGACAAAGCATCTGGCAAAGACTAATTTACAAGAATGTCACTCATGAGTAACATATACCATCCACAGAGCTGAGATATTTGATGGCACAGGCACTTAATCTTTCTGCTATCCAGAAGTCCTGTAAATACTCTTCAAAAAGAAGAGAATTTCTAGAGAACAAGATAACCTCCCCAATGCTATCATACTTCTTTATGGCATATTTGTCTTTTAATTGTTATCTTCTGAACAACATACTTATTTCTCTTTCACTCATTAATATGATCTTATATTAATAGAGATATTGCCTGTGTCCTTCCTAGACACCCTTGCCGCATAGCTCATAGGAAATCAAATCAGTCACTATATTTGTAGAATTACTAAGATTTTTAATTAAAAGTGATTTCAAAGATAAGTTTAATATACAATGTGGACTAAAACAGCCATTGAGAAGGTAAACACAAACAGTCTATAGATTTCAGTCATTTCAGAGAGGAAATTTTGAGGGAGATTGGTTAATTGTCATTCCTGTTTTTTCCTGAAAATCATCTTGCAGCTACTTTTGAAAGTAGCTGATTACCAGATTTCGGTTTTTAGAGGGAAAACAGAGACCGATTTGGTGAATTGTCAGTATTTATTTGCAGCTGCAGTCTCCCACTAACAGACAAATTTTCTAACTACTTTACCATTCTGAGTATTCTCTGTACTCCCTGAAATTTCTAAATTGCATAAATTGTGTGAATACTACTCTGCCCATAAATCCTGGAACGTGTGTGACCTTTCAGTCACTCACTTTAATGGGGGCTATTTTTCCACTGATTATTAAACAGTAGATTTCAGGTAATTTGGTGACTATTTTGCAGGTATTAACCAACTGTGTATTACTCAAATTGCTCTACAAAGACCTGATGTGAGACAAAAAAGTTCAAAACATTGTTTAAAGGATATTAAATTTCCCAAACAGATTCAGACTTTGACCTTGTCTCTCAATTGAGAACCAACTTAATGTGAAGAAGCTAATTCAAAAGCATGCATGCCATATAGAAGGATACGCTTAGGTTTTCCTGTTCACGGTTCAGGAATACACACTGAGAAAAGTGGTACCCACAGTTTCAATGATTTTATCTGAATGTTTCATAGCTGCTTCACTAGAATTGATGCTGCAGCACCTCTACCAGAAGTTCGCTCTCTTAACTTATGTAAGGTGAAGGTTGAACAAAATTATAATTCTTTCCTGTATTCTGGTCAGGAAAGCTGAGAAATTAAATGGGAATTATGAAGTTTGCCATCCCATCAGCAGGGAGCAGGCACTAAGATCTCACTCCTTTTGATCCTTCTGGATCCAGGCTGTGGCATCACATAAACACAACTCCTCTGGGCCAGACTCTTTTCATTCTTTGCAGTGTGATCTTGCTAGCAGGGTCTTTGTGATTAATTTAGGTTAGAGGGTTGTTTTTATTATTTTTTTTAATGACTGTGTGACCAAACCATCTCCCTCTTCATCTGCTCAATACATTTACTGTATGTTGGGCTACATCTGTTTCAGCACCTTAACTGTTCCAATCAGAGGACTATTGACATTTTCATTATGTGCAAGTTGACAGTGCATGGCTATATTAAGGGATTTCCAAAGACAGGGTGGAGGGAGGGGCTGTGGTCTCTCTTTGCAGAGATTTCTAGCAGATAATGCTTTTCAGTATGGCAAAATGATAATGCAAAAAAAATTGGGACATTTTAGCCAGTGTAAGAGGACAAAATGACAGCATCCTTGTGAAGTAAGTGCTGGCTGGAGAGCAAGGTACGTGTTATAAATATATATCAGTATCTATATTCCAGCAGGAGATAGCCAAAGACTATAATTAGCTCTGAAGCTAAAGAATGAGCAGCATAGTAATAACTATTAGACCAAAAAGGAACATAATGAATAAAAGCTCAATTCACAAATGGATACAGTGTTAATACTGGAATTTGGACATGTTAAAGTGGTAAATTGTAAAAGAGGAGCATTAAATGACACTTTGTGCAATTTATTCAGGATAGATAAAAAAAGGAAACAATCATAATTTACAAGGAGTGTTTTATACCTGTTTTGTGATACAGTGTATCAAATTGATCATTGCCTTCATTGCTGTCTCCATTGTACATGTATATAAACTCTGTGCTGCACAAATATATACACACATATATATATATATATACATATATATATAAAATTAGGCCTACAGCAGTAAAAAACGGGTAAAGAGAATGGTGTTGGAACAGATAGATAACAAACATCACAGATCTCTTTGGTTGTTCTCCAGATCTGACCTTGACAAACTGCTTACGCATGATTGTCAGTAAGTCCCTTCTCCCTTTCATTGACCAATTATTCACACATTTCTATTCAAACCCAAGCCTTGAGAAATGGGGAAAGGAAAGAAATCTAATGCTGTAGCTTTGTCCTCTTTAAAAAGCTAGCTGCTGTTCTGTATCACGACAAAGTTGTTTAAACACAACACAAACTAAAAAAGACAGTGTTCCCTGTATTCATATCCCAGGTTTGTTATGAGAAGGCAAGATCGAAGTATAAGCATTTCACAGTCAAAGCTACCATACCAAAGATACTGAGATGATATTGCAATATTTCAAGTTGAAATACATATTTCTGTTATTTTCTACAAGATCTGTAGTATAAGTTAATCTATCCTTTTTAATATAACAAAATATTTCTCTTGAGGCTTAAATTCCTTGCTGAGAAGGTTACAACTAGTGAAAGGGAAGAGATTTAGATGAAAAGAAGAGAATTAATTAAAATCCATAAGCTGACAAACTAGTCACATTCTTCTCCTATTGTTCTATCACCTCTTTGATTTCACCAGTGACTAACTATTCAGCACATTAAAAAAACTTCTGTCACTACATGTAAAAGCTGCCATGCTCTTGACCTGGTCTAAGTATCTGTTCTTCCTCCTCCAGACTCTCTGTTCAACTTTCTCTATTCCTTTCCTCACATCTGCATAATATTTACACTACTTTCTCTATATCATCTGTCATCCTATCACCTATACCTAAAAAAAAAATATCTATTTTTCTCTAAGAAATATTCTGTCTCACCACATACAAATCTCTCCTTATAAATAAATAAAAATAATCTCTTTCATAAATAAATGCTCCTCACCACTGATAGCAATGAACTTTTATTATTTACATGGCAGCTTGATAGAAACTTTATGAACAATTTTCCTCCCCCACCTTACCTGAACTATATTGAAGACATACTTTTTAAAAAATGACATAACTCAAACATAATTAATGCAGGAAGGTGCTAATATTTTAGTTTAAATCAGGTTGAATCCAAGTGCAAGTTTCTACTTATTTATTAAAATAAGTCACTTTTAAACCAAGAGCAAGTTGATTTACACAGCCATCAAGGATGATTTAACTACCTTGGTCCTCCAAAAACAATTTTGTGAAACCTGTGTAAATGGAGTGGGCAGAACTACACAGTACAAGATGGATCACCTATTATTCGAATACAACATTCTGCCAGTGCTTCAGTACCACAAGATTCAAGGCAACAGCAGATCAAGTCTGTTATTTATATCAGAAACTTCAGATTTTACCCAAAAGTCTAGGGATTGTCTCAGCTCAGGCTAAATCTGACGTGTGTAATATACAGCAACAAATGGAGTTTATATATGCAGCATATTTTGAGAGTCTATCAAGAGTTCACGCTACACTGGCATGTGAGATTGGCAAGGAGGATTAAAAGTTAACATAGCTGTAGACAAAGCAATTAGCATCTCAATTATGTGAATATTGATCCAGCTGATCTCTCTGTTAACAAACCTTCCAAAATGAGATAAGAAGGCACTTGCTAATAAAGCTAGATGAAACAGATAACAGCAAAATGATCAATTCAATGGAGTCATATGATGCCTACTTTGAGGATCAAGGAGGAGTGGAGAGATCAAATGAAGAAAAAAAATTGTAATTTACAGCTGGGAAAGCTCTGTAAGATGTTTATTTGAAGCCAAAACTTGATAATGTAATCCCATGAAACACGAACAATTGGAATCCTGAAGGGATGAGAATGATCCTCTCCTACTTGAGAAAAGCCTTCTAGTGCCTTGCTCAGGGTGCAGGACTGGATGCAACCCTCAGTCACCACAGTTTCTGTAAGAACAGGAACTTACTACCCAAAGCCTAAGTGAACAGAGAGTGCCAAATACTGCACTGTACACAATATGGTTCTGTTAATTGGGAGGGCTGGAGCTAACTGCCAAAATGCAATCAGCTCTTTTTAACTCTTCCTATACTCCTGACACTTTCTCTCTCTTTTCCCTCCCCATTATACATTACTATTATCAGACCTTGTCCACGAAGTCCCATGTAGTAGACATGATGCAAAGATATTTCATTGTTCACAGTGTGGTTGAGTTACACTGGCGGAAATTTAAATAGGACTAAAGAGAAAAAAAATAATGTTCTGCACTTCAGTGAGAATGACTAAAGACAGGAACAGAATCCACATTCTTTCCTATACAGTCCAACATAAAAACTAGGGAGTCCTGCTGCCTACATTATCTACAGGTCTTTATTTCCAGCCAACACAGTTTCAGAAAAATGAAGTTTCACTTATTTTGGGGTATTTCTCATAGTCAAAACCACTTGTCCCATAAAATCATGTTCACAAAGAACACTGCTGAAATTACAAATATGAAACAAGTAAAGCAACTCTGTGAGCAAATGTGATACAAAGAATAGAATAGGTAAGTCTGCCCGAGGTAGACAGTTGACTTAAATGTATTTATTAAAACCACAGTCTGATAACAAAAAAAAAAAAAATCATAATGCCTGATAAATTCAATATTATTAAAATTGTAAATATTTGATTATGAAGAGCCTGTCTCTTTTTATTCTGAGAAGCTTTAGTTTGAGACAAACTTTTTTTACGAACTCTTCTGAAAACATGAAACACTTCTACACGTTCTGTCTTTACTGTTATTAAATTTCTTGTCATTTGAATTCTTTTGAAAGGACATATTTTGATTCCTCAGTTCATCAATCCCTTGACATAGACACAACTCCACTTGAGTATATAAATAGAAGTACGTCATTTCTACTCCAGAATTGAGAAACTACTAAGGTATTTTCTTCATCAGTTTTAAAAACCCCATTACCATTTAGGCTGGGATAAAATAGAAGTCTAGTGTGAAAGGGTGTCTTTGGTTTTATTTAGCTGGGAAACTGAAAAAAAGGGAATATATATGAAAAAAACAATATAGCATTCCTTATGTTATAAGGAGTTATATTATATGTTATAACTCCATTTCTTATTGCATCTAGGTTTTTCATGTGTTGAGATACCCTGCTTTT
The DNA here is from genome assembly GCF_000696875.1 of Nestor notabilis. Lineage (NCBI taxonomy): Eukaryota > Metazoa > Chordata > Aves > Psittaciformes > Psittacidae > Nestor > Nestor notabilis. Next base: position 46,280 of record NW_009914355.1, read on the forward strand.
CTTAAAAATAGGTGAGAGAATTGAATTTTTTTTAATAGTAAGTAGAATAATTAGTAGTTAAAACATTTTAATCAACATACACAGAAGTATGGAAAACTACAGCACAGAAGTCTTGTTGGCTGTCCAAATATTTTAAATAATAACTATGAGCATAAGATTAGGTAAAGAATCAAAATGAAGACATCCACATCTTTTCTTATGTCCTTCATTTTTATGCTTGATTTCCAGAACATCTTAAATCCTGTTTTTAGCTCAGGCTTGCAGTAGTCATTGCCAAATATCAAGTAATTCACAAGATGAGAACAATAAACACATTAACAGCAGCCCACTGAGGCTTTTTCTACAGATATATTTAAACCCCCCCCACTAATTATGAGTAACTTACAGAGTAAAACTTCCTATCATACACACGATCATTTTCATATGAAAGGGCTAGGAGAAAAAAAAAAAAAGTAGAGTTAAAATATCCCATCAGAAATTATGATGCTGCATATTTCTTCTTAAAAAAATATATTAATATTAACAATTATTTGAATCTCTGCTGTAAATTCTAGAATGGTAGAAAGCTACGGTAGTTCTATTTATTTAAATACGGGGTCAGCATGCTGACATACTGAAAATCAAGTCCAAAGAGTACTATATAAATCAGAGTTTACCCAGAATATTTCAGTGATTTTTTGATATTTCACACACACACACACACACACACACACACACGTAAGCATTGGTTCTTTGCAATCAGAATGCCTTGGGCAAATATAGCACTGCCAAAACACTTGTATTAGCAGGATTTTAGCCACCTCCCCAGCAGGCTCTTTAAAGAAACATCTGCTGAACTGCAGCAAGACAGGAAGGTTTGTACAAGGCAAGGATGATGAGGTATGATGGCGACATGTCATGTTGAGCACAGAAAAAGCAATGCCACTGATGTTCAATAAGAATGAACTCCTTTAGGAACTGGTGCAAAAAGGGACTGCTACAATGAACAAGGGACAGGAATGCTTTAAAGAGACATCATTCACCAAGTTTTGCCAATTCAGCCTTAGGAGAGCAAAAACAGAGAGTAGATGCCCCTGTCTGTAAATATTCTATGTGAACAACAAGGAGGAAAAGGATTAGTAAACCAAAGGATGACGGAAAAAAAATTAACATAAATTAGCCAGGAATAAATTTAGTTTGAAACGAGATGAAGGTCTCTACCCATTATTGGAGAAAGGCTACTGAGTGAAGTCTCAAGAGAAGAAAAATTCTAATTAGGTTTAAAGCAGTGCTTGATCACTTTATGGAATGTATTACATGGCGTGGGTATCTTCTACAGCAGAGAACTGAACTTGTGACCCAGCAGATCCCTTTCACTCCTAGGAGTTTCTTCACATTAATGCATATGTACAATCAAAACCTGACACTTTTTCATGCTTTTAATGCTTTAGGTCCATTTTAACGTCTTTTTTGTGCTTTTGAGATTTTAATATATATATTTAATATTTCATATGCTTTTGTTTGCAAGAACCAAACTGAACAAAATCTAGCAGTCTGCTGCTGCCATTGATTCTACACCTACTGTTATGGCCCTTTTATCTGAATGTTATTTAATGAGTGTCCCTAAAGGGATTAGCATGTCAATGTGTGTATATTGATTTCCTAATCCAGTCCATCAAAGCTGTTATGATCTGGCGACAGCACAAGAAACAGGAGTTCAAGGTTCTTCACACAGCTCCGACAGTATGTTCTCAAGCCTCTTGATGTGAGAATTAGCTCAGTCCTGAAGTCCAATTAATCTGATGAGACTGTCAACAAAGATGTCATTTCTAGTCACATTTTTGGGGATGTGGACACCTGCCTAAAACACAGAATGAGATCACCAGCTCATTAACATTTTCCAGCAGATGGTAAAAAGCTGCATTTTATAACTATTTTTCACTGCTCCACATTTTATAGGCAGACCTCTAAGCTACCTGTGCTGTAGGACTGCTCACCAAAGCTAGCTTTAGAAATCAAAATATCTAGTAGACAAGTATCTAGACACTAGCATCAGGATGTTGCAGCAGAAATAGAAAGAGCTTGCAATCCCTTCCCAGGGGGAAAAAAAAAAACCAAAAAAACCCAAAAAAACAAAAAACAAAACAACAAAAAATTAAAAACAAAAATTAAAATACAAAATTAAAAAATGGAAAAAAAAAAAAAGCTAAACTAAACTAATTAGGACAACTGGTAAACAAAGCCTTTTCTGAGTAATTTAAAATTTCATCCAATAT